>NW_024057848.1:0-82530 GCF_016432855.1 Salvelinus namaycush
GAGAGGGAGGAGAAGGAGAGGAGAGGAGAGGAGAGGGAGGAGAGAGGAGAGGAGAGGATGAGGAGAGGAGAGGAGAGGAGAGGAGAGGAGGGAGAGAGGAGCAGGGTCTCTAAGGATGAAGAGAGGGAGAGCGGAGAGAGGAGAGGAGGAGAGGGGGAGCTGGGTCTCTAAGATGAGGAGGGGGGAGAGAGGAGAGGAGAGGGGGAGCAGGGTCTCTAAGATGAAGAGAGGGAGAGAGGAGAGGAGAGGGGAGGAGGAGCAGGGTCTCTAAGATGAAGAGAGGGGGAGAGGAGAGGAGAGGGGGAGCAGGGTCTCTAAGATGAAGAGAGGGAGAGAGGAGAGGAGAGGGGAGCAGGGTCTCTAAGATGAAGAGAGGGAGAGAGGAGAAGCAGGGTCTCTAAGATGAAGAGAGGGAGAGAGGAGAGGAGAGGAGGAGCAGGGTCTCTAAGATGAAGAGAGGGAGAGAGGAGAGGAGAGGAGAGGAGAGGAGAGGAGAGGAGAGGAGAGGAGAGGAGAGGAGAGGAGAGGAGAGGAGAGGAGAGGAGAGGAGAGGAGAGGAGAGGAGAGGAGAGGAGGAGCAGGGTCTCTAAGATGAAGAGAGGGAGAGAGGAGAGGAGAGGAGGAGCAGGGTCTCTAAGATGAAGAGAGGGAGAGAGGAGAGAGGAGAGGGGGAGCAGGGTCTCTAAGATGAAGAGAGGGAGAGAGGAGAGGAGAGAAGGAGCAGGGTCTCTAAGATGAGGAGAGGGAGAGAGGAGAGGAGAGGGGGAGCAGGGTCTCTAAGATGAAGAGAGGGAGAGAGGAGAGGAGAGGGGAGGGGGAGCAGGGTCTCTAAGATGAAGAGAGGGAGAGAGGGAGAGAGGAGAGGAGAGGGGGAGCAGGGTCTCTAAGATGAAGAGAGGGAGAGAGGAGAGGAGAGGGGGAGCAGGGTCTCTAAGATGAAGAGAGGGAGAGAGGAGAAGCAGGGTCTCTAAGATGAAGAGAGAGGAGAGGAGAGGAGAGGAGAGGAGAGGAGAGGAGAGGAGAGGAGAGGAGAGGAGAGGAGAGGAGAGGAGAGGAGGAGCAGGGTCTCTAAGATGAAGAGAGGAGAGGAGAGGAGAGGAGAGGAGAGGAGAGGAGAGGAGAGGAGAGGAGAGGAGAGGAGAGGAGAGGAGAGGAGAGGAGAGGAGAGGAGAGGAGGAGCAGGGTCTCTAAGATGAAGAGAGGGAGAGAGTAGAGGAGAGGAGAGGAGAGGAGAGGAGAGGAGAGGAGAGGAGAGGAGAGGAGAGGAGAGGAGAGGAGAGGAGAGGAGGAGCAGGGTCTCTAAGATGAAGAGAGGGAGAGAGGAGAGGAGAGGAGAGGAGGAGCAGGGTCTCTAAGATGAAGAGAGGGAGAGAGGAGAGGAGAGGAGGAGCAGGGTCTCTAAGATGAAGAGAGGGAGAGAGGAGAGGAGAGGGGGAGCAGGGTCTCTAAGATGAAGAGAGGGAGAGAGGAGAGGAGAGGGAGAGCAGGGTCTCTAAGATGAAGAGAGGGAGAGAGGAGAGGAGAGGAGAGGGGGAGCAGGGTCTCTAAGATGAAGAGAGGGAGAGAGGAGAGGAGAGGGAGAGCAGGGTCTCTAAGATGAAGAGAGGGAGAGAGAGGAGAGGAGAGGAGAGGAGAGGAGAGGAGAGGAGAGGAGAGGAGAGGAGAGGAGAGGAGAGGAGAGGAGGAGCAGGGTCTCTAAGATGAAGAGAGGGAGAGAGGAGAGAGGAGAGGGGGAGCAGGGTCTCTAAGATGAGGAGAGGGAGAGAGGAGAGGAGGAGCAGGGTCTCTAAGATGAAGCGAGGGAGAGAGGAGAGGAGGAGCAGGGTTTCTAAGATGGAGAGGGAGAGAGGAGAAGAGAGGGGGAGCAGGGTCTCTAAGATGAAGCGAGAGAGAGAGGAGAGGAGAGGGGGAGCAGGGTCTCTAAGATGAAGAGAGGGGAGAGAGGAGAGGAGAGGGGGAGCAGGGTCTCTAGATGAAGAGAGAGGAGAGAGGAGAGGAGAGGGTGAGCAGGGTCTCAAAGATGAAGAGAGGGAGAGAGGAGAGGAGAGAAGGAGCAGGGTCTCTAAGATGAGGAGAGGGAGAGAGGAGAGGAGAGGGGGAGCAGGGTCTCTAAGATGAAGAGAGGGAGAGAGGAGAGGGGGAGCAGGGTCTCTAAGATGAGGAGAGGGAGAGAGGAGAGGGGGAGCAGGGTCTCTAAGATGAAGAGAGGGAGAAGCAGGGTCTCTAAGATGAGGAGAGGGAGAAAGGAGAGGGGGAGCAGGGTCTCTAAGATGAGGAGAGGGAGAGAGGAGTGGAGAGAAGGAGCAGGGTCTCTAAGATGAAGAGAGGGAGAGAGGAGAGGAGAGGGGGAGCAGGGTCTCTAAGATGAGGAGAGGGAGAGAGGAGAGGAGAGATGGAGCAGGGTCTCTAAGATGAGGAGAGGGAGAGAGGAGAGGGGGAGCAGGGTCTCTAAGATGAGGAGAGGGAGAGAGGAGAGGAGAGAAGGAGCAGGGTCTCTGAGATGAGGAGAGGGAGAGAGGAGAGGAGAGAAGGAGCAGGGTCTCTAAGATGAGGAGAGGGAGAGAGGAGAGGAGAGGGGGAGCAGGGTCTCTAAGATGAAGAGAGGGAGAGAGGAGAGGAGAGGGGAGGAGGAGAGGAGAGGAGAGGAGAGGAGAGGAGAGGAGAGGAGAGGAGAGGAGAGGAGAGGAGAGGAGAGGAGAGGAGAGGAGGAGCAGGGTCTCTAAGATGAAGAGAGGGAGAGAGGAGAGAGGAGAGGGGGAGCAGGGTCTCTAAGATGAAGAGAGAGAGAGAGGAGAGGAGAGGGGGAGAAGGGTCTCTAAGATGAGGAGAGGGAGAGAGGAGAGGAGAGAAGGAGCAGGGTCTCTAAGATGAGGAGAGGGAGAGAGGAGAGGAGAGGGGGAGCAGGGTCTCTAAGATGAAGAGAGGGAGAGAGGAGAGGAGAGGAGAGGAGAGGAGAGGAGAGGAGAGGAGAGGAGAGGAGAGGAGAGGAGAGGAGAGGAGAGGAGGAGCAGGGTCTCTAAGATGAAGAGAGGGAGAGAGGAGAGAGGAGAGGGGGAGCAGGGTCTCTAAGATGAAGAGAGAGAGAGAGGAGAGGAGAGGGGGAGAAGGGTCTCTAAGATGAGGAGAGGGAGAGAGGAGAGGAGAGAAGGAGCAGGTTCTCTAAGATGAAGAGAGGGAGAGAGGGGAGGAGAGGAGAGAAGGAGCAGGGTCTCTAAGATGAAGAGAGGGAGAGAGGAGAGGAGAGGAGAGGAGGAGCAGGGTCTCTAAGATGAAGAGAGGGAGAGAGGAGAGGAGAGGAGGAGCAGGGTCTCTAAGATGCAGAGAGGGAGAGAGGAGAGGAGAGGAGGAGCAGGGTCTCTAAGATGAAGAGAGGGAGAGAGGAGAGGAGAGGAGAGGGGGAGCAGGGTCTCTAAGATGAAGAGAGGGAGAGAGGAGAGGAGAGGGGGAGCTGGGTCTCTAAGATGAAGAGAGGGAGAGAGGAGAGGAGAGGGGGAGCAGGGTCTCTAAGATGAAGAGAGGGAGAGAGGAGAGGAGAGGGGGAGCAGGGTCTCTAAGATGAAGAGAGGGAGAGAGGAGAGGAGAGGGGGAGCAGGGTCTCTAAGAGGAAGAGAGGGAGAGAGGAGAGGAGGGGGGAGCAGGGTCTCTAAGATGAAGAGAGGGAGAGAGGAGAGGAGAGGGGGAGCAGGGTCTCTAAGATGAAGAGAGGGAGAGAGGAGAGGAGAGTAGAGGGGGAGAAGGGTCTCTAAGATGAAGAGAGGGAGAAAGGAGAGGGGGAGCAGGGTCTCTAAGATGAAGAGAAGGAGAGAGGAGAGGAGAGGGGGAGCAGGGTCTCTAAGATGAAGAGAGGGAGAGAGGAGAGGAGAGGGGGAGCAGTGTCTCTAAGATGAAGAGAGGGAGAGAGGAGAAGCAGGGTCTCTAAGATGAAGAGAGGGAGAGAGGAGAGGAGAGGAGGAGCAGGGTCTCTAAGATGAAGAGATGAGAGGAGAGGAGAGGAGAGGAGAGGAGAGGAGAGGAGAGGAGAGGAGAGGAGAGGAGAGGAGAGGAGAGGAGAGGAGGAGCAGGGTCTCTAAGATGAAGAGAGGGAGAGAGGAGAGGAGAGGAGAGGAGAGGAGAGGAGAGGAGAGGAGAGGAGAGGAGAGGAGAGGAGAGGAGAGGAGAGGAGAGGAGAGGAGAGGAGAGGAGGAGCAGGGTCTCTTAGATGAAGAGAGGGAGAGAGGAGAGGAGAGGGGGAGCAGGGTCTCTAGATGAAGAGAGAGGAGAGAGGAGAAGAGAGGGTGAGCAGGGTCTCTAAGATGAAGAGAGGGAGAGAGGCGAGGAGAGAAGGAGCAGGGTCTCTAAGATGACGAGAGGGAGAGAGGAGAGGAGAGGGGGAGCAGGTTCTCTAAGATGAAGAGAGGGAGAGAGGAGAGGGGGAGCAGGGTCTCTAAGATGAGGAGAGGGAGAGAGGAGAGGGGGAGCCGGGTCTCTAAGATGAAGAGAGGGAGAGAGGAGAAGCAGGGTCTCTAAGATGAGGAGAGGGAGAAAGGAGAGGGGGAGCAGGGTCTCTAAGATGAGGAGAGGGAGAGAGGAGTGGAGAGAAGGAGCAGGGTCTCTAAGATGAGGAGAGGGAGAGAGGAGAGGAGAGGGGGAGCAGGGTCTCTAAGATGAAGAGAGTGGGAGAGGAGAGGGGGAGCAGGGTCTCTAAGATGAGGAGAGGGAGAGAGGAGAGGAGAGATGGAGCAGGGTCTCTAAGATGAGGAGAGGGAGAGAGGAGAGGGTGAGCAGGGTCTCTAAGATGAGGAGAGGGAGAGAGGAGAGGAGAGAAGGAGCAGGGTCTCTGAGATGAGGAGAGGGAGAGAGGAGAGGAGAGAAGGAGCAGGGTCTCTAAGATGAGGAGAGGGAGAGAGGAGAGGAGAGGGGGAGCAGGGTCTCTAAGATGAAGAAAGGGAGAGAGGAGAGGAGAGGGGAGGGGGAGCAGGGTCTCTAAGATGAAGAGAGGGAGAGAGGAGAGGAGAGGGGGAGCAGGGTCTCTAAGATGAAGAGAGGGAGAGAGGAGAGGAGAGGAGAGGGGGAGCAGGGTCTCTAAGATGAAGAGAGGGAGAGAGGAGAGGAGAGGGGAGGGGGAGCAGGGTCTCTAAGATGAAGAGAGGGAGAGAGGAGAGGAGAGGGGGAGCAGGGTCTCTAAGATGAAGAGAGGGAGAGAGGAGAGGAGAGGGGAGGGGGAGCAGGGTCTCTAAGATGAAGAGAGGGAGAGAGGAGAGGAGAGGGGGAGCAGGGTCTCTAAGATGAAGAGAGGGAGAGAGGAGAGGAGAGGGGGAGCAGGGTCTCTAAGATGAAGAGAGGGAGAGAGGAGAAGCAGGGTCTCTAAGATGAAGAGAGAGGAGAGGAGAGGAGAGGAGAAGAGAGGAGAGGAGAGGAGAGGAGAGGAGAGGAGAGGAGAGGAGAGGAGAGGAGAGGAGAGGAGGAGCAGGGTCTCTAAGATGAAGAGAGGGAGAGAGGAGAGGAGAGGAGAGGAGAGGAGAGGAGAGGAGAGGAGAGGAGAGGAGAGGAGAGGAGAGGAGAGGAGAGGAGGAGCAGGGTCTCTAAGATGAAGAGAGGGAGAGAGGAGAGAGGAGAGGAGAGGGGGAGCAGGGTCTCTAAGATGAGGAGAGGGAGAGAGGAGAGGAGAGGGGGAGCAGGGTCTCTAAGATGAAGAGAGGGAGAGAGGAGAGGAGAGGGGAGGTGGAGCAGGGTCTCTAAGATGAAGAGAGGGAGAGAGGAGAGGAGAGGGGGAGCAGGGTCTCTAAGATGAAGAGAGGGAGAGAGGAGAGGAGAGGGGGAGCAGGGTCTCTAAGATGAAGAGAGGGAGAGAGGAGAAGCAGGGTCTCTAAGATGAAGAGAGAGGAGAGGAGAGGAGAGGAGAGGAGAGGAGAGGAGAGGAGAGGAGAGGAGAGGAGAGGAGAGGAGAGGAGAGGAGAGGAGAGGAGGAGCAGGGTCTCTAAGATGAAGAGAGGAGAGGAGAGGAGAGGAGAGGAGAGGAGAGGAGAGGAGAGGAGAGGAGAGGAGAGGAGAGGAGGAGCAGGGTCTCTAAGATGAAGAGAGGGAGAGAGTAGAGGAGAGGAGAGGAGAGGAGAGGAGAGGAGAGGAGAGGAGAGGAGAGGAGAGGAGAGGAGAGGAGAGGAGAGGAGAGGAGAGGAGAGGAGAGGAGAGGAGAGGAGAGGAGAGGAGGAGCAGGGTCTCTAAGATGAAGAGAGGGAGAGAGGAGAGGAGAGCAGAGGAGGAGCAGGGTCTCTAAGATGAAGAGAGGGAGAGAGGAGAGGAGAGGAGGAGCAGGGTCTCTAAGATGAAGAGAGGGAGAGAGGAGAGGAGAGGGGGAGCAGGGTCTCTAAGATGAAGAGAGGGAGAGAGGAGAGGAGAGGGAGAGCAGGGTCTCTAAGATGAAGAGAGGGAGAGAGGAGAGGAGAGGAGAGGGGGAGCAGGGTCTCTAAGATGAAGAGAGGGAGAGAGGAGAGGAGAGGGAGAGCAGGGTCTCTAAGATGAAGAGAGGGAGAGAGTAGAGGAGAGGAGAGGAGAGGAGAGGAGAGGAGAGGAGAGGAGAGGAGAGGAGAGGAGAGGAGAGGAGAGGAGAGGAGAGGAGAGGAGAGGAGAGGAGAGGAGAGGAGAGGAGGAGCAGGGTCTCTAAGATGAAGAGAGGGAGAGAGGAGAGGAGAGGAGAGGAGGAGCAGGGTCTCTAAGATGAAGAGAGGGAGAGAGGAGAGGAGAGGGGGAGCAGGGTCTCTAAGATGAAGAGAGGGAGAGAGGAGAGGAGAGGGGGAGCAGGGTCTCTAAGATGAAGAGAGGGAGAGAGGAGAGGAGAGGGAGAGCAGGGTCTCTAAGATGAAGAGAGGGAGAGAGGAGAGGAGAGGAGAGGGGGAGCAGGGTCTCTAAGATGAAGAGAGGGAGAGAGGAGAGGAGAGGGAGAGCAGGGTCTCTAAGATGAGGAGAGGGAGAGAGGAGAGGAGCAGATATGGGAAAAGAAAGGAGGGTCTAATTTGACAAGAGAAGTTATTCCACCACACGTGTTAACACCCAAACATACAGTAGCTCAGACATTTGCATTTTCTCAGACAAGCCTGTTAAAAGGCTGCTCTCTAAAAATACACTTTTTCAGAGTACTTCTGGTGCGGTGAAGCTTAATGTCTCTGCCTCGCTAACACTTCAGCCTCATTGTTGTGTTGCCATGGTGCCAACGTTGATATGAGGAGGGAGAGAGACCTGATTTTACAGCAAGCACTTCAGACGGCCTAAAAATGTCAAGCAACTGTCCCAGAGGAACCTCCCTGAAACCCTGCAGGACCAACCAGGGACCAACCAGGGACCAACCAGGCTCCAACGCTGGCTGGAAAGGATGCAGAGGGAGGGTGAGAGCGAGACGTGTGTCCTCATGTGATCGTCTGCCTGAAAAAGATCTGTGTGTTCCAGAAGCTTCACTCAACCTCTCACCCTGGAGAAGACGCGCTAATCAAAGACATTTTTCTCTCACGTCTCTCATCTTTCTCTCCCTTCTTCAACATGGGTCCGTGACCCACACAAAATAACCAACCAAGCCCATATTAGCACATTTCTCCTCAGTTCCTCCTCTTCACTCTTCCCATTGGTGGCCACTGGGTTTGATTGCATTCATATCACATAATATAATTTAATATTATTTCACATTCCCACCTCCACATTAGGCAGTCAGAGCGCAGGCTGCGGGTTAGAGGTCGTTTCCCTGAGGCTAATCAACGTCAGCCTTTTCTCATATGACTCTCTTGCAGAATGGAGGACCCACGGGGGCACACGGTGGAGCTGGGAAATGCCACCCTGCATACATTACCATTTCAACCTTCTCTGTGCTCCGCAGCTACAATAATTCTCCTCTTCGTTAGTTTGTCATTTTAAAGGCTAAGTGGAGTATAATGTAATAGCTCATATGAACCACTACAGGTAACAGATGCTTGACCCTAGATAACTGTAAATAACTGACCATCATGAGAAGCAAAACATTTAGTGATACTCCACCAACTATTTGATAAACTAGGGCTTCTCAGAAACCTTCAGAAACATCTAAATGATTCCTTAAACCTTTGAAACTGGAACCTGGAGGACAAATGTTCCCACTTTGGCTGTACTGCTTCATCAGGATGCCAATATCCTGTCTGTTCGTCGCCACATTACAGAGAGGGGTGTCTGAATGGGTTCACAGACACGCCTCCTACATCAGATGGTGTAACTTAATGCTCCAGAGGTGATTACACTGCTCACAAATGATTAGGCTCTTTTCACCATCGCAATTACCATTCTTTAGATGAGTGCAACTCGTGTGACGTAATGGGCGAGAGAGAGAGACAGAAGTTACTGTTTGTGTGTGCGCGTGTGCGCGTGGGCGTGTGTGTGTGTGTGTGTGTGTGTGTGTGTGTGTGTGTGTGTGTATTAATGATGGAAAGCAAACTTACGAACGCAAAAGAGATGTTCAGCTCATGCCAACATCTGGTGCAGAAGAGTCAAGCTGAGTGGAGACAAGTGTACACTTCACAGGAGTCAAACCCAGCACTTTGACAAGTGTACACTTCACAGGAGTCAAACCCAGCACTTTGACAAGTGTACACTTCACAGGAGTCAAACCTAGCACTTTGACAAGTGTACACTTCACAGGAGTCAAACCCAGCACTTTTACAAGTGTACACTTCACAGGAGTCAAACCCAGCACTTTGACACGTGTACACTTCACAGGAGTCAAACCCAGCACTTTGACAAGTGTACACTTCACAGGAGTCAAACCCAGCACTTTGACAAGTGTACACTTCACAGGAGTCAAACCCAGCACTTTGACAAGTGTACACTTCACAGGAGTCAAACCCAGCACTTTGACAAGTGTACACTTCACAGGAGTCAAACCCAGCACTTTGACAAGTGTACACTTCACAGGAGTCAAACCCAGCACTTTGACAAGTGTACACTTCACAGGAGTCAAACCCAGCACTTTGACACGTGTACACTTCACAGGAGTCAAACCCAGCACTTTGACAAGTGTACACTTCACAGGAGTCAAACCCAGCACTTTGACAAGTGTACACTTCACAGGAGTCAAACCCAGCACTTTGACACGTGTACACTTCACAGGAGTCAAACCCAGCACTTTGACAAGTGTACACTTCACAGGAGTCAAACCCAGCACTTTGACACGTGTACACTTCACAGGAGTCAAACCCAGCACTTTGACAAGTGTACACTTCACAGGAGTCAAACCCAGCACTTTGACAAGTGTACACTTCACAGGAGTCAAACCCAGCACTTTGACAAGTGTACACTTCACAGGAGTCAAACCCAGCACTTTGACAAGTGTACACTTCACAGGAGTCAAACCCAGCACTTTGACAAGTGTACACTTCACAGTAACCCAAGACCTCCACTTGACAGAAATCAGAACAACAATATCTGACATCGCTGCACAAGTATATGAAGACGTATTATTACTGCAGATACAGTAACTCTGCTATTCAACGCGGAGACCAATGAGTGATGTTATAAGTGCCACCCACAACAACATTTATAAGTCCGGTTACCCAGAATACAGTTCAAATGGGTAGTCAAGGAGTAATCAAACCAATACTGTTCTTTTATCAAAGTAGGACTGGGTGCTATACCGTATTCTACGATATACTGTATCAGTATTGATGCATGGACCGGTTTGGGTTTTTACTTTACCTTCTATAACGGTATTTGAATGTTTGGTTTGTTAAATGTTAAACACAGTGTGTAACATCCCATTTTTATAGTTCGCTACTTGAGTCATCTCTCTCTGCTCTCTCTCTCTCCATGCAGCTTTCCACACAGACCTAGCCCCGCCCCACACAGACCTAGCCCCGCGCCACACAGACCTAACCCCGCCCCTGTCACTTAAGGAGCACATTTGTTGTTCCTCGACCAGGGGACACTTGTGTTCAGTCTGCATGGTCACTGCAGCACATGCAACAATGTTGATGACAACGATGCTGTTTTCACTTTGCTTCTTAATATAAATCCACTAGTGTTTTATAATTACACTATTATTTTGTGTTTCTTATATCTGCAAACAGCTAGTTTGTATTTTTATTAGGAAGTTGGGCCTAAATTGTGTTAGCCTCTAATGCTATAAATGTACTGAATCAGAGCAAACGTAATTAGCTATTCAGCCTGACAATACCAGTGATGCTATAGACCTAAATCATCATGTTGTTTGTGCAACAGTATCTTCTAAATCAAAGAGGAATATGCAAATCACGAATATGTTAGCTACATGAAATAGCTACATTAAATGTAACCAAAGATTATAAGGTCTCCTAGGAAACACTTATCAACACTGTAGTTCCTACCCTGTCACAAAACATTTTTGTCATGTTTTTCTTTAAGTTTCCCTTGCCTATGTGTACAGAAAAAGCAACAACTAATCATGAATGCATTGCTTAGCTTTCAATATGGCTGCCAAGCTGATACATTCACAGTAACACTGTTGCCAATTAATGGAGGAACACCGAAGGGAACGTCAGGACAAAGGATTCCACACCGGCATAGTTGGAATGTTGTCCTTTTTTCAAATCTGTCTAAACATGGGCTTATATGCCTGTTTTAATGAGCATGTGTTGGTGTGTGTTTGCATCATTCGTGTGTGTGTGTGTGTGTGTGTGTGTGTGTGTGTGTGTGTGTGTGTGTGTGTGTGTGTGTGTGTGTGTGTGTGTGTGTGTGTGTGTGTGTGTGTGTGTGTGTGTGTGTGTGTGTGTGTGTGTGTGTGTGTGGAAAAGTTTGTCTCTGTATGTGTGTATGTGTGTTCGTGGGTGCGTGCATTCGGACTGTGGCATTACTTGAGATAACAGATGCTGCAGGCCCATTCAGCTCACTGGCTGACAGGCAATCTGCAGAGCAGTGTGAGTTCATGGGGAGACAGACCCCTATATATCAGACAGACAACCACACACAGACACACACACACAAACCTTTTCCAATTGAAAGAAAAATAGACAGGGTTGTAAATAATATATCAAAGATCGAGGAAACCTTCAATCACTTTTTTGTTTAAGGTAAAGGCTACCTGACAGCCTTCCCATTCCTAATTCATACCGTACCTTACGTTTGGATAGCACACACACACATTCTATTTTGATTGGAGGGGTGTAAAAGCGAAGGAGTCTTTCTCCTACAGAATGGATGGCTGCCCATGATATATTCTCTTGGGCCCCAGACAACAGTGAGTCGAGCATCACTCTCCAACTAAGCCGAGAAATCCCTTTTCATTAAAATCCAGAGGACATTTCGTTAAAGAGACTCAACTTCATTCCACAGGCACAGCATTATAGTGTTATAGTGTCATTAACATAGAATTAGAATTAGTTCTATTTCTATGGACATGAACAGGGCAGAGAACAGTGTTATGATGATGATACGTAACTACACAAGGCATTGTGTTGAAGTCGCCCAAAATAATAAAATGCCACCAAATAATAGCCTGGTACATCTAGTAATGTTCAGTGTTATTCAAACCTGTGTGGCGACCCCACTGCAATTTCCCCATGACCCCACTACAAAACACTATTAAGCCATAATGCCAGAGAGGCTGTGGTGCATATTGTCACGACTATAGTGGAAGTTAAAGGCAATTCCCCAAAATAAAGATGGTGGCTTTAAAATTTCATTTCAACCAATTAGTACCATTAAATATGTCTAACAATAATGATGAAATATGATTCAAAGACTCTTTCAATTAATTGGTTGCCTTTGCCAGAGGCATACAATTAGTATCTAATTAATGTTCAGCTAAAAATGGTATATTCATAGACGGTGCGTGCCCAGGATCAAATGACAAGAAACACTACTTTAGGCTGAACCAGTGAAGATGGCCATCAAATCACCTCCCAGGCGAAACCAGCCTACAATCACCTCTACAATCACCACCAGGACAGACAAAGCCGAAATTGTTAGAGACCCATGAAATGAGACTGCTAACAAGACAATTTTCCACAACATGAACACAATAAGCACCTAGAAGACATCCAGTCCTCCTCCAGACCAGGGGATCAGGGGAGAGAGGTGGCCTGGTTAGGGTGGAGAGGAAGGGGAAATAAACCAACCACATAGGGGTAGCTGGGGCTGGCATGACCTGCTCTGGGACTGTTAGGTCACTATGGACGAGCAGAGACACAGACACTGGCAATTTAGGGGAAATGAGGGGCATTTGGGGTCATATCCAGGGCACAGGACACTGGGGAGCTTGTTTCTAGGATAGTCTGTTTAAATGTGACAGACTGCTTGAAAAGCTAACTGCCGTTTCTGACAGATTGCATGAGAATTAAATGTTGATTTAAAGTAGACTTGTGTAAGAGAACTTATTCATTAACAGACTAAGTAATGGAGTAGGTCCTGCCTGCTGATTGGTTGGTAAGTGCTAGCTACAAGATCACAGGTCCTAGTTGAGCCTATAGCCTACCACATCTAGCTAGTTCAATATTTATCATACAGGGTATCAGAGCCTCTCGGACAATGCATTGCATATACAGTTGAAGTCGGAAGTTTACATACACCTTAGCCAAATACATTTCAACTCAGTTTTGCACAATTCCTGACGTTCAATCCTAGTAAGAATTCCCTGTCTTAGGTCAGTCAGGATCACCACTTTATTTTAAGAATGTGAAATGTCAGATTAAAAGTAGAGAGAATGATTTATTTCAGCTTTTATTTCTTTCATCACATTCCCAGTGGGTCAGAAGTTTACATACACTCAATTAGTATTTCGTAGCATTGCCTTTAAATTGTTTAACTTGGGTCAAACGTTTCAGGTAGCCTTCCACAAGCTTCCCACAATAAGTTGAGTGAATTTTGGCCCATTCCTCCTGACAGAGCTGCTGTAACTGAGTCAGGTTTGTAGGCCTACTTGCTCGCACACGCTTTTTCAGTTCTGCCCATAAACGTTCTATAGGATGAGGTCAGGGCTTTGTGATGGCCACTCCAATACCTTTGTTGTCCTTAAGCCATTTTCCACAACTTTGGAAGTATGCTTGGGGTCACTGTCCATTTGGTCAAGACTCATTTGCGACCAAGCTTTAACTTCCTGACTAATGTCTTGAGATGTTGCGTCAACATATCCACATAAATTTCCTTTCTAATTGGGATGGTGTTCTTCGGCTTGCAAGCTTCCCCCTTTTTACAAACGTAACGATGGTCATTATGGCCAAACAGTTCTATCTTTGTTTCATCAGACCAGAGGACATTTCTCCAAAAAATACGATCTTTGTCCCCATGTGCAGTTGCAAACCGAAGTCTGTCTTTATTATGGCGATTTTGGATTAGTGACTTCTTCCTTGCTGAGCGGCCTTTCAGGTTATGTCGATATAGGACTCATTTTACTGTGGATATAGATACTTTTGTACCTGTTTCCTCCAGCATCTTCACAAGGTCCTTTGATATTGTTCTGGGATTGATTTGCACTTTTCGCACCAAAGTATGTTCATCTCTAGGTGACAGAACGCGTCTCCTTCCTGAGTGGTATGACGGCTGTGTGGTCCCATGGTGTTTATACTTGCATACTATTGTTTGTACAGATGAACGTGGTACCTTCAGACATTTGGAAATTGCTCCCAAGGATGAGCCAGACTTTTTTCCCCCTGAAGTCTTGGCTGATTTCTTTTGATTTTCCCATGTCAAGCAAAGAGGCACTGAGTTTGAAGGTAGGCATTGAAATACATCCACAGGTACACCTCCAATGGACTCAAATGATGTCAATTAGCCTATCAGAAGCTTCTAAAGCCATGACATAATTTTCTGGAATTTTCCAAGCTGTTTAAAGGCACAGTCAACTTAGTGTATGTAAACTTCTGACCCACTGGAATTGTGATACAGTGAATTATAAGTGAAATAATCTGTAAACAATTGTTGGAAAAATTACTTGTGTCATGTACAAAGTAGATGTCCTAACCGACTTGCCAAAACTATAGTTTGTTAACAAGAAGTTTGTGGAGTTGTTGAAAAATTAGTTTTAATGACTCCAACCTAAGTGTATGTAAACTTTCGACTTCAACTGTAGATACTGCTGATCCAGCATGACAATAATCGTGCATGGCTAATGAAGCTGTAGGTATTGAATTTACGGAGGACTAAAGATGCCATAATTAGAATTAAATGAATAAATAAATGCACACATACATAGATAAATACATGAATAAATAATTCAATGAATACACAAATAGATAAACACATTAATAAATACATAAAGATGAATACATGCACACAAATAGATACATAAATTGATGAATGATTGCACACAGATACATCATTATTTAAATAATTTATTTCATTTTATTAATTTATTATATCATTTATTCCTGTATTTCTTCATCCAATATGATAATGAGGGGGTGTCAAGCAAGTGTATGTGGGTGGTATCTAACACACCATTGGTTGATCAATGCCATGGCACTTTGATTGATTGCATTTGCCTGGGCTTCATTCAGCATTACAGAATGTGGGGCGGCAGGTAGCCTAGTGGTAAGAGCATTGGGCCAGTAACCGAAAGGGTGCAAGATCAAATCCCCGAGCTGACAAGGAAAAAAATCTGTTGTTCTGCCCCTGAACAAGGCAGTTAACCCACTGCTCCCCGGTAGGCCGTCATTGAAAATAAGAATTTGTTCTTAACTGACTTGCCTAGTTAAATAAAGGTAAAATATTGGACATTCATATTGTAATGTACAGCCTATTGTAAAGCACGGCTATCTGGAGTTGTCTGAGTGGTCGGCTGTAAATTCCCTCACCCGCTAGTCCTTAATGTGATGTAATTGGTTGACTCACCGGTAAGAACAGTACAGATGCTTCTTAGTCCAGGACTTCTACTATCTTCATCACCACCACACACTATAGTATTCACACTAGCATAGAAGTGTTGAGTTTCCACAGGATGGACTTGTGGTTCGGAAAGGTAAGAACAAATATATAATGTTGTGCAATAGAATATCTACACAGGAAAGAATGGAACAGGGACATTCACATAACAGCATATACATTTACAGCAGTATATGTAAAAACATCTCACTGGAGAGAGAGACAACTAATTAAGACAGGTGTGATTTATGGCCCTCTCTCAGAACTGGTGGAGATCTGATCTGTGTCTGGTGCCACTGAGCCATAAATCTTACTGCACATGAATGAACTAAAGATACAAAAGGAAAAGACAGAAAACAGCGAACAACAATGAAAAAAATAAATAATAATAATACATTTAAAACATAGGACAACAAGGAGAACTGAAATCATAACAGCAATGCCTACTTTATATGTTAGTGTGCATGTCTGGCACTATTACATGTATGTGTTCTTGTATGTGTTTATTTGAATGAGAGTGTGTGTATATGCATGTGTACAAACACCTGTACGGCATCAGCCTCAGGAAAACCAGCATTAGTTGTAAAAACACTGCCACTTAGTGTCATTCAAATGTACTTTTATTATGTTTTATTTTGACTTTTTTTCCCTTTATATTTTGACCATCATTCTCTCTCACACAGCAACTCCACTCCCACTTGTCTCCAATTCCAATTCCACATACCACCCACTTCGTGTTTCTACACAACACATATCTTTCAACTATGCTATGATGTTTAATTAACGAACAATTTGAATCTATCTAATCGAATATAATCTACAGATTGTGTGTTGAAGATAAATACTTTTACTAAGAGTATTAGTATATTAGTAATTGACTGACCCGGTCTCTCCAGATCTCCTAACAGTACTATTTCTAGGGTCAATTTTAGATCAATGCTATGCATTTTTAGCCATTCCTGAACCTGAACCTGAGACCAGAAACAGGCTACCTGAGGGAAATACCAAAATAAATGGTCTATTGATTCTGTATCCTCACAACAAAATCTGCAGAGCTTCGATGATTTTATGCCCCAAATATTCAACATTTTGTTGGTGGCAAGAATTCTATATTATAATTTTAGCTGAAAAGCATGAAGTCTTGAATCTTGCGTTGTTTTATATATCAACTCATACACCCTGTACCATGGAATCGGTACATCAAGAATCTCTTCCCAACTATTTTGCAATCTGTATGGCACAGTTGTCAACATCCTGGTCCTCAAATGAAACTGGTATACTTTCCTATTTATGCTATTTTTATTCCTCCGCCAGTTTTGATCCTTTATATTGGGCAGACAGACCAGTTCCCTACCTCCTCCTGCTACCACCCGCCTCCTCCGTTTTTGGGGCAATGCTGTAATCAATTGGTTGTACTCTTGGATTGAGCAGACCTTCCCGTACAATTCTGATAACTTCATGAAGGAAATAACTCTACCATTACAATTTACAATATCATTTAAGAACAAAATACCCTTTTCAAACATCTTTCCCATAAATACAGGTATTTTATGAACCAGCACATTTGAGTTCAGCCATAATATTTGTTGTAATATTTGTTCTATCTTTTCAGGGGGGTGAAATTGTAGCCAGCTGTGCAAAAAAGACAGATACTTTGAAAAAAGTATCATTTTCAATTAATCGAAAATGAGACATGGCAATTTGCACAAAGGCAAAAAGGCCATTTTTAAACAATGGATGAGCTTTTCTTAGTAATCTACTTGAGAACCATTTAGGGTTCAAATAAAACTTTTGAATGAGTGAAGCTTTTAGAGAGAGGTTTAGTGATTTTATATTTAATAATCTCAACCCACCCAATTCATATTCATTATATAGATAGGCTCATTTATTTTGTCTGGTTTAGCGTCCCAGATAAATCTAAATATTTTTTGCTCATATGATTTGAAAAACAAATCATCAGGAGTAGGCAGCGCCATAAGTGAGTAAACTGAGATATGACTAAGGAGTTAATCAGGGCAATTTTTCCATAAATAGACAGGTATTTACCTCTCCATGGTTGCAGGATCTTGTCTATTTTTACAAGTATTCTATTGAAATTCATTGTGGAGAGCTTATTTATATATTTTGTGATATGAATACCGAGTATCAGCCCATTTTATAGGTAAGCTGCATGGTAATGTAAAAGTTGTATTTTTTAAGGATCCAATACGTAACATTGTACACTTATCATAATTGGGTTTTAGTCCAGAGAGTACAGAAAAGTTATCTAGATCTTCAATGAGACATTGCAGGGATCTAGCTTGCGGACTTAACATAAAACTTGAGTCATCGGCATACATGGACACCTTTGTTTTTAAGCCTTGGATTTCTAATCCTCTAATGTTGTTATTGGATCTGATTTTAATAGCTAGCATTTCGATGGCCATAACGAATAGATATGGTGACAGCGAACACCCTTGTTTAACTCCTCTTGACAATTCAAAACTCTCTGAGAAGTAGCCGTTATTTACTATTTTACACCTGGGGTTGCTATACATTATTTTTACCCATTTTATAAGAGAATTACCGAAATTGAAAAAATCCAGGCATTTATAAATAAAATCCAGCCTTTTCAAAATCCGCTATAAATAACATTCCAGGCTTCTTATATGTTTCATGATGTTCTATTATTTCTAGTAGTTGTCGTATATTATCTCCAATGTATCGTCCATATAAAAAACCTGTCTGATCAGGATGAACAATACCTGGTAAAACCCTTTTAATTCTGAGTGCTATGCATTTTGCTAGTATTTTTGCATCCCAACATTGAAGTGTAAGGGGCCTCCAGTTTTGTAGATAGACCGGGTCTTTATATTTGCCATCTGGGTCTTGTTTTAATAATAGAGAAATCAGACCTTCCTGCTGAGTAACTGACAGACTACCATTTCTATAGCAGTAGTTAAAACAATCTAACAATGGAGCTTTTAGTATATAAAAAAATACTCGATATACCTCTACCGATTTAATAGCCTCAAAAAGTTATTCTGTAGTTTGGCCTTCGCACTGATCTTTCTGTACATTTGTTAATTTTCCATTTTTTATATTATTTGGAAAGAATTCCTTACCGTAATCTTCATTCAGTGGGAGAGGATGAGACAGAAAAGAGAACATCTGCCTAAAATAATTAGCTTCCTCTTTTAAAATATCATTCGGAGAATCATAGATGACTCCGTCTTCAGTAACGAGTTTCTGCAAATAATTTTTGTTAGCGTTCCTGTATTGGAGATTCAGGAAGAATGTTGTGCATTCTTCTCCATATTCCATCCAGTTTGCTTTATTTTTGTAATAGATTACATTAGATCGTTCTTGAATAAGTTCCTCAAGTTCTTTTTGTTTTTCCTCTAAGTTATTTTGTATCTCTGTAGTATTGTTTTTATTGCTATCTACCTGTACTATTAGTTCATGGATTTCCCTTGAAAGTTTAATAAATTGGTATAAATGTTTTTCGAAGAAGTGTGGATCATCCTGATTTGGACCATATAGATTAATGAGCTTTTCGTCCACTTTCATATTCAAAAGGATCCACCTTCCTTGCGAATCAATCCTGATTATTTGCACCTTCAGATCGACATTTTTGTTAATTAATATCATCACACCCTTTGAGTTCCTTTGTCCATGACAGAAAATTATTTCACCACCCCATTCCTTTTTCCATGCAACTTCATCTAAGGATGTAGAGTGAGTTTCCTGTAAACAGTATATGTTATATTCCTTTTCTTTTAGCTATGTAAAGACTGATCTTCCTTTTTTATAATCTGCCAAACCGTTACAATTATAACTAGCTATACTTATTTCACCCCTTACCATAACTAGATACTATTCTCAGGCTAAATTGACCATAATTAGTGCTTGTAAAGTTACTGCCATCAGAGGTATTATGAAGGTCAAAACTAGAGCTTTCAAATGTTGGATATTTAGAATTCAAGAAATATGTTCTAGCAATATTTTTTTTTATTCCCTTGCCTGTTTGCCTGTGAGCCAATGCCACAGATGTTAGAAAATTGAGACAAATTATGTGTGTAACAAATCTGAGTAGGTTGATGTGTATGATATTGGACATGATATAATGAGAGTGTGTATGATGTCTGTATAAGAGTAAGACTATAATGTGTGATGTCCAAATAAATAATAATTCTGCCAATTTGCATGTTTGAGTGTCTATGTGTGTAACATGTAGTGCGTATAGCCTTAACATTCATAATTGTAATCCATATCGTATCACCATCATAGTTGCATCATAATTACCTTTAACATAATTGAAAAACACATCCCAGCATTTCCATAGCAATTGACGTTTCACATGATCATGAAAGAGACCTTGCATTACTCTAGAGACGGCTTCACTACAGTACAAATGTATTCCGTACAATATGTTATTATTCCCCAATGCCCCTATTCTGATATCTTCCCCTTGCTTGTTGTAAACATATATAAACTTGTAGACAAATACATTAAAAAGATAGACAAACAATAAACACATTAAATTATAAAACAGTTCTCGACAAAAGAGAGACGGAGAGAAGAGAAGAGAAAAGAGAGTGAGAGAAGAGAGCGAGATCAGGTGTGTGTGTGTATAAGTCCGTATGTGTAAGCAAGCATGTAGTTGAGTACGTGTGTGTTCATATCCACTTCATAATGTTCAGATATTTTAAACAGCTCCCATAACCTTCTTTTTTTCCTAACCTGAAGTCCCTGTAGAATTTAGTACAGCCACGGTGTTATGGAGCTGTCTCGGAATAGCTGTCCATCTATAAAGAGTTTGTCCACAATGATAAAGGCACCGCCTACCATCCATCCTTTGTTGTCTTTGTACCGGATACAGTTTCTTACGACGTTCGTTTATCTCCTTTGGAAATTGGTCATTGAGACTGAATTTGGTCCCTTTAAGCTCCCTTCCTCTGTTTTTGATCAGCTCCTTTTGTTGGTAGTGTTCAAATTTTGCGATGATCGGTCGTGAACCCTTGGTCTTGTCGCTCCGAGCTCCAAGTCTGTGTACTCGGTGGAAAGCCACCTTGTTTACAGTCTCTATAGGAAGTTTCAAGGCGGATTTCATGAATTCTCTGATCGCGCCCTCTGGATTATTGGATGAGTCCTGAGGAATCCCAGAAAAACATTGATTTTCACGCATGTTACGACTTTGTATGTCTAGTAGCGACTCCTTCATCACCCTGTTTTCCTGAGTAGACAATCCATGTTGGAATCGTGTATTTTTACCTTGGCTGTGAGTGTCTTGTTTTCTCTTTGGAGCTTGAGAATTTCACTCTGGCTGAACTTCAAACTCCCCCTCAGCCCTGCTACCTCCTCACACAACTTTTCCATTGTTGCATGGATTCCAGCCAGAGCACTAGCCTCTACCTCAATGGTAAGTAAATCATCCGTGTCTGTAGATGAATCTATTTTTCTTTTTTTGTCAGGTTAAAGATATTTTGTGAGGTGGTCAGATCTTTCCATGAAGGAGTGTTGTTCCTCCATAGCGTAAAGCTGTTGGTACTCGTCGATTTCCCTCAGGATGTGCTTGGTATCCAGATTGGCTCTATACTGCAACCAGTTGTTTTACGAAAAGATAACAATGAGTCTTTCCCACGACGACGACAGGTGTCTGTAGTACAGCCAGCTAGCACTCGCAGAATCCACGCACAAAAAAAAAAGGGAACACAGTCCCAGCCGCAAAGGCAGTCCCAGCCGTAAAGGCTAACCGCGTTGTGGAATCCTTAGTAACAAAACTTTAGTTCGGATTAAAATCGCTTTAATGAAAAGGTTTTAATGTAAACAACAAACCGAGTGTAGACAGTACAGTGTCCTGTTGCACGCTCTGATGACGTCTCTCTCTCATAACGTATTTAACTATGTGTGGATTTATGTATTTATATGTGCATTTATACATTTTTTCAGGTTTGGTCCTCCATATGAATTAACCATATCAAACATAAATCCCCTTGCATCTCGGAACATGTTTGCACACACTACAGGGTACAATGAAGGTTTAATAGGCAGTTCACGTACAGAAACTCCCTCAACGTCTCAGCAGAGCAGATAGAAAGCTGATTGTAAACACAAATCATAGGGTACATACTTCTAAAACCAGAGAGAGAAGCCCAAAACATAGTCCCAGCTAAATCAGTGCTTAGCGTGCCTGATCTCCTCTGCTAAATCAGTGCTTAGCGTGCCTGATCTCCTCTGCTAAATCAGTGCTTAGCGTGCCTGATCTCCTCTGCTAAATCAGTGCTTAGCGTGCCTGATCTCCTCTGCTAAATCAGTGCTTAGCGTGCCTGATCTCCTCTGCTAAATCAGTGCTTAGCGTGCCTGATCTCCTCTGCTAAATCAGTGCTTAGCGTGCCTGATCTCCTCTGCTAAATCAGTGCTTAGCGTGCCTGATCTCCTCTGCTAAATCAGTGCTTAGCGTGCCTGATCTCCTCTGCTAAATCAGTGCTTAGCGTGCCTGATCTCCTCTGCTAAATCAGTGCTTAGCGTGCCTGATCTCCTCTGCTAAATCATCATTTCATAATTGAAATGCCTCTTGGGCATTCCTCTGCTCTGTCAATTACAGAAGAGAACATGGCTACAGATGCAATGCAGGACATGTAAAACTTGTAGTGTATTTGAGGAGGAAGTTTGTCATTTCCACTTTGAAATTTCAGACTTGATTTTCCCTTACGAAAAATGTATCAACCCCTACAAATAAAAATACATTAATTATAATACACATAATGATTCACATTTCATGTTGCTGCAGGATTATTTTCCTGCTGTAGCAAACTGGCTCAAATGAAGATCCTACATCTGTAACTCCATACTCTGTCTCAGTAGCTAACACAAGACGGAGAGCATTGCTAATAATACACAAACACAAGGCTAGGGGAAGATTTAGCTGTGTTACTGAAAGAACTGCCATTATCACTACAGATGAAGGGCTATACACAAGACATAGCTGACATAAAACGTTCACATGCAATGGATGACATCCTTTACACTGAACGCAGACTTTCAGAAATGGTTATGTGCGCTGATGGCAGATGCACAGTGCATTAGGAAAGTATTCAGACCCCTTCACTTTTTACACATTTTGTTACATTACAGCCTTATTCTAAAATTGATTTAAATTGTTTTCCCCCCCTCATCAATCTACACACAATACCCCATAATGACAAAGCAAAAACAAGTTTTTAGAAAGAAATTGTTGAAAATTTATAAAAACAATTAAAACTGAAATATCACATTTACAGATTCTAATATTATTATTATTATTATATAGCAAACTATAGTGTTTATTAATGATGTTGTCTCTTAAATAGTGTTTATTAATGATGTTGTCTCTTAACAGTAAACTATAGTGTCTATTAACGATGTTGTCTCTTAACAGTAAACTATAGTGTTTATTAATGATGTTGTCTCTTAACAGTAAACTATAGTGTTTATTAATGATGTTGTCTCTTAACAGTAAACTATAGTGTTTATTAATGATGTTGTCTCTTAACAGTAAACTATAGTGTTTATTAATGATGTTGTCTCTTAACAGTAAACTATAGTGTTTATTAATGATGGTGTCTGTTAACAGTAAACTATAGTGTTTATTAATGATGTTGTCTCTTAACAGTAAACTATAGTGTTTATTAATGATGTTGTCTCTTAACAGTAAACTATAGTGTTTATTAATGATGGTGTCTCTTAACATTAAACTATAGTGTCTATTAATGATGGTGTCTCTTGTCGTAGAAAATTGCAAGAATATATTATAATGCTTGTATTGCATTATAATGGTTGTTTTATTCGACAGGAATAGAATATTCTGTTAACTATTGTGTGTGTGTGTTCCACTGAGGATGGGCCTCTATGAGATAGCACTGACAGAGGAGATTTATGATGTCTTTGGGTGATAAAACCTAAAGAGCATTCCAGAGAACATGAGCTAATGGTTCTGTTCTATGCCGTACCAGGGAGAGACGATTCCCTTTTGGAGTAAGAGGGCCAGACACTGGTCTTTACAATGAAAACTGTTGACACAGCAGTAACTGTCTGCTATGTTTTATAGATATCTTTCATACAAATCTTAACCTTTGTGAACTGTTCCTAATATCTGTGGTTCATCATGTAAGTTGAGAGGGGTGTATCTTGGCTATAAAAGATCTTTGTACTTTTCTGTTGGTACTTTTCTATGGTTCATTAGAGATAGCGCATCATTGAAAGTCAAAAAGGCTATTGCAAAGCTCTTTTTATTAAAGATGTAGTTTAAGTATAACTCTGACTGGTGTGTGAAGTTTGTAACTCTCCTCATTTGGTAAAGCAGAAATATGCCACCACACTCTTAAAAGTAAACTATAGTGTCTATTAATGATGTTGTCTCTTAAAAGTAAATTATAGTGTCTATTAATGATGTTGTCTCTTAAAAGTAAACTATAGTGTCTATTAATGATGTTGTCTCTTAAAAGTAAATTATAGTGTTTATTAATGATGTCTCTTAACAGTAAACTATAGTGTTTACTAATGATGGTGTCTCTTAACAGTAAACTATAGTAATGACAGTGTCTCTAAATAGTGTGCACAAGGCTTTGCCACAGTTGGTCTCTTTATGCCCAGTTCTAATAGTTCTAATACATTATATCATGTCCTTCATTCAGCCCCCTCATACTTCATTCCCTTTTTATCACAACAGTTTCTACCAGTGATTATTCTCCAACCACTCTTTCTCTTATCTTTTTTCATTGGGTTTGAATTAAGGGGCCGTTACTCTGTGAAGAGCTTTGTTCATCATATTGTCTATCACAAGGCACATTATTTACATTTACATTTAAGTCATTCAGCAGACGCTCTTATCCAGAGCGACTTACAAATTATGCACCAGTTTCATTCCTGTAGTGTGGGAAAAGCCCCAGGAAGCAGAACGCAGACTAGTTCTAGCCTAGCTTGGAAAACAAGGAATGCTGACTTGATGGTGGATCATACTCATACAGAAAGGATACAGTGGCTTGCGAAAGTATAGACCCCCCCTTAGCATTTTCACTATTTTGTTGCCTTACAACTGGAATTAAAACAGATTTTTTTGGGAGGTTTGTATCATTTCATAAACACAACATACCTACCTCTTTGAAGATGCAAAATATGTTTTATTGTGAAACAAACAAGAAATAACACAAAAAAACTGAAAACTTGAGCGTGCATAACTATTCACCCCCCCAAAGTCAATACATTGTAGAGCCACCTTTTGCAGCAATTACAGCTGCAAGTCTCTTGGGGTATGTCTCTATAAGCTTGGCACATCTAGCCACTGAGATTTTTGCCTATTCTTCAAAGCCAAACTGCTTCAGCTTCTTCAAGTTGGATGGGTTCCGCTGGTGTACAGAAATCTTTAAGTCATACCACAGATTCTCAATTGGATTGAGGTCTGGGCTTTGACTAGGCCATTCCATGATATTTAAATGTTTCCCCTTAAACCACTTGAGTGTTGCTTTAGCAGTATGCTTAGGGTCATTGTCTTGCTAGAAGGTGAATCTCTGTCCCAGTCTCAAATCTCTGGAAGACTGAAACAGGTTTCCCTCAATGTCACACCCTGGCCTTAGTTATCTTTGTTTTCATTATTATTTTAGTTAGGTCAGGGTGTGACATGGTGAAGTATGTGTTTTTGTATTGTCTAGGGTGTTGTTTGGTTTAGGGGGTTAAGTAGAGTAGATGGTTTAGTGTTCAGTGTAGGTGTCTAGGAAAGTCTATGGTTGCCTGAATTGGTTCTCAATTAGAGACAGCTGGTTATTGTTGTCTCTGATTGGGAGCCATATTTAAGGCAGCCATAGGCTTTAGCTGGTTGTGGGTAATTGTCTATGTCAGTGTGTAGTGGTCAGTGTCAGCACCATTTTGTTTATATAGCTTCACGGTCGTCAGTGTGTTGTTTTGTTTCATTCGTTGCTCTTCTAAAATAAAAGAAGAATGTATTTCTCACACGCTGCGTTTTGGTCCTCTCTACAAAGTCAAGACGATCGTGACAGAATTACCCACCAAACCAGGACCAAGCAGCGTGAAAGGATGGAACAGCGCTTAGTGGAGGAATGGACCCGGGAAAAGGATGAGTGGAGAACAACCTGGGAAGAGATAGACAGGTGGGCGTGCGATCCAGAGAAAGTGCCGGAGCCTGCCTGGGATTCGCTGGAGCAGTGCGAGGAGGGTTACAGGATTATGGAGCTGGAGAAAGGAGCACGAAGGCGCGGTAGGAAGCCCTCGAGGAAACGCCAAAAATTTCTTGGGGAGGGGCTCATGGGGAGTGTGGCGAGTCCAGATAGGAGATCTGCGTCAACTTCCCGTGCTACCCGTGAGGACCCTAAGAGGGAACCTGAGCCAGTCGGGCTGATATTGGAGGTGAGCAATGGGAATGATACAGAGACTGTTAAGGAGTTATTGGGGAGGTTGGAGGAGAGTGAAATGAGGGAGCTGCTGTGTTGGTGCGTGAGGCACAAAATCCACCCGACAGAGCGTGTGCGGGAAGTGATGTTACCTGAGTCAGCTCTCCATGCTCGTCCTGAGGTGCGTGCTAACCGTCTGGGAATGACAGTCCCACGAACCAGGCCTCCTGTACGCCTTCCTAGTCCTGCACCTCCTGTAGCAGTTCCACGTACTAACTCTCCTGTGGCAGCCCCTCGTACCAGTCCTCCAGTTCCGGCACCACGCACCAAGCCTTTTGTGCGTCTCCAGAGTCCAGTACGTCTTGTTTCTCCTCCCCGCACTAGCCCTGAGATGCGTGTCCCCAGCCCGGTACCACCAGTTCCGGCACCACGCACTAGGCCTAATGTGCGTCTCCAGGGTCCAGTATGCCCTGTTCCTCCTCCCCGCACTAGCCCTGAGATGCGTGTCCCCAGCCCGGTACCACCAGTTCCGGCACCACGCACTAGGCCTAATGTGCGTCTCCAGGGTCCAGTATGCCCTGTTCCTCCTCCCCGCACTAGCCCTGAGATGCGTGTCCCCAGCCCGGTACCACCAGTTCCGGCACCACGCACACGGCCAAATGTGCGTCTCCAGGGTCCAGTATGCACTGTTCCTTCTCCCCGTACTCGCCCTGATGTGCGTGCCCTCAGCCCGGTACCACCAGTGCCGGTACCACGCACCAGACCTATAGTACGCTTTGAGAGTTCAGTGTGCCCTGTTGTTGTTCCCCGCACTAGCCTGAAGGTGCGTGTCCTTAGCCCGGTGTCTCCAGTTCCGGCACCACGCACCAGGCCTACAGTGCGCCTCATCCGGCCAGAGCCATCCGTCTGCCCAGTGCCATCTGAGCCATCCGTCTCCCCAGCGCCATCTGAGCCATCCGTCTCCCCAGCGCCATCTGAGCCATCCGTCTCCCCAGCGCCATCTGAGCCATCCGTCTCCCCAGCGCCATCTGAGCCATCCGTCTCCCCAGCGCCGTCTGAGCCATCCGTCTGCCCAGTGCCGTCTGAGCCATCCGTCTGTCCCGAGCCATTAGAGCCGCCCGTCTGTCCCGAGCCGTCAGAGCCGTTAGTCAGTCAGGAGCCGCTAGAGCCATTCGTCAGTCAGGATCTGCCAGAGCCGCCAACCAGACAGGATCTGCCAGAGCCGCCAACCAGACAGGATCTGCCAGAGCCGCCAACCAGACAGGATCTGCCAGAGCCGCCAACCAGACAGGATCTGCCAGAGCCGCCAACCAGACAGGATCTGCCAGAGCCGCCAACCAGACAGGATCTGCCAGAGCCGCCAACCAGACAGGATCTGCCAGAGCCGCCAACCAGACAGGATCTGCCAGAGCCGCCAACCAGACAGGATCTGCCAGAGCCGCCAGCGAGCCATGAGCGTCCAGAGCCGTCAGCCAGCCATGAGCGTCCAGAGCCGTCAGCCAGCCATGAGCGTCCAGAGCCGTCAGCTAGCCATGAGCGTCCAGAGCCGTCAGCGAGCCATGAGCGTCCAGAGCCGTCAGCCAGCCATGAGCGTCCAGAGCCGTCAGCCAGCCATGAGCGTCCAGAGCCGTCAGCCAGCCATGAGCGTCCAGAGCCGTCAGCCAGCCATGAGCGTCCAGAGCCGTCAGCCAGCCATGAGCGTCCAGAGCCGTCAGCTAGCCATGAGCGTCCAGAGCCGTCAGCCAGTCATGAGCTGCCCCTCAGCCCAGAGCTGCCATTTATCCAGAACTGCCCCTCAGTCCAGAGCTGTCTCTCTGTCCGGAGCTGCCCTTCAGTCCGGAGTTGTCCCTCTATCCTGAGCTACCTCTCTGTCCTGAGCTATCTCTCTGTCCTGAGCTACCTTATCCCGGTGCTGCCCCTTGTCCCGGTGCTGCCCCTTATCTTAAGGTTACCATCTAAATTAAGTGGGTGTAAAATGAGGGTGGTCATTCTAAGGGGGAGACGTAAGCTGGGATTGACTATGGTGGGGTGGGGACCTCGCCCAGAGCCTGAGCCACCACCGTGGTCAGACGCCCACCCAGACCCTCCCCTAGACTTTATGCTGGTGCGCCCGGAGTTCGCACCTTAAGGGGGGGGTTATGTCACACCCTGGCCTTAGTTATCTTTGTTTTCATTATTATTTTAGTTAGGTCAGGGTGTGACATGGTGAAGTATGTGTTTTTGTATTGTCTAGGGTGTTGTTTGGTTTAGGGGGTTAAGTAGAGTAGATGGTTTAGTGTTCAGTGTAGGTGTCTAGGAAAGTCTATGGTTGCCTGAATTGGTTCTCAATTAGAGACAGCTGGTTATTGTTGTCTCTGATTGGGAGCCATATTTAAGGCAGCCATAGGCTTTAGCTGGTTGTGGGTAATTGTCTATGTCAGTGTGTAGTGGTCAGTGTCAGCACCATTTTGTTTATATAGCTTCACGGTCGTCAGTATGTTGTTTTGTTTCATTCGTTGCTCTTCTAAAATAAAAGAAGAATGTATTTCTCACACGCTGCGTTTTGGTCCTCTCTACAAAGTCAAGACGATCGTGACACTCAAGAATTTCCCTGTATTTAGCGCCATCCATCATTCCTTCAATTCTGAACAGCTTCCCAGTCCCTGCAGATGAAAAACATTGGATGGTGTTCTCGGGGTGATGAGAGGTGTTGGGTTTCTGCCAGACATAGCATTTTCCTTGATGGCCAAAAAACTAAATTTTAGTCTCATCTGACCAGAGTACCTTCTTCCATATGTTTGGGGAGACTCCCACATGCCTTTTGGCAAACACCAAACGTGTTTCCTTATTTTGTTCTTTAAGTAATAGGCTTTTTTTCTGGCTACTCTTCCGTAAAGCCCAGCTCTGTGGACTGTATGACTTAAAGTGGTCCTATGGACAGATACTCCAATCTCTGCTGTGGAGCTTTGTAGCTCCTTCAGAGTTATCTTTGGTCTCTTTGTTGCCTCTCTGATTAATGCCCTCCTTGCCTGGTCCGTAAGTTTTGGTGGGCGGCCCTCTCTTGGCAGGTTTGTTGTGGTGCCATATTCTTTCAATTTTTTTTATAATGGATTTAACGGTGCTCCGTGGGATGTTCAAAGTTTCATATATTTTTTTATAACCTAACCCTGATCTGTACTTCTCCACAAATTAGTCCCTGACCTGTTTGGAGAGCTCCTTGGTCTTCATGGTGCCCGTTGCTTGGTGGTGCCCCTTGCTTAGTGGTGTTGCAGACTATGGGGCCTTTCGGAACAGGTGTATATATACTGAGATCATGTGACACTTAGATTGCACACAGGTGGACTTTATTTAACAAACTATGTGACTTCTAAAGGTAATTGGTTGCACCAGATCTTATTTAGGGGCTTCATAGCAAAGGGGTGAATACATATACATGCACCACTTTTCCGTTTAAATATATATATATTTTTTTTAAACAAGTAATTTTTTTCATTTCACTTCACCAATTTGGACTATTTTGTTTTTGTCCATTACATTAAATAAAAATAAAAATCCATTTAAATTACAGGTTGTAATGCAACAAAATAGAAAAAACGCCAAGGGGGATGAATACTTTTGCAAGGCACTGTATTATCTCTAACCAGACATGAAGTCCACAGGAGAGCAGCACTAGTAAATATGTTGTTGAGTGACGCAACACACAGCAGGGCGCGTTGGAGCCGTCGTGGCACATCTGCAGTACAATGCTAATTTGTGTCTCCAGATGGACAACCGGTTAATAACAAATCAATGGAACAAATCAATGGCACAATTAAAACTGGAATAATTGGATTAAGGGACAAATAGAGAGATCAACCATCTGCTTTGTTGTCATGGTCACTTGGCAGGCAGAACAAGCTTCCCCCTAAAGTCAGGAAAGCGGAGTCCCTGCCCATCTTCAGAAAACGTCTGAAACCCTACCTCTTTGAAGAGTATCTTAAATAACTCTAACAGGGCACTTCTCTTTCCTAAAATACTTTGTTCAGAGAAAATGTACTTGACACGATTGTGATGTGTTGTTGTCTCACCTAGCTTGAGTCAATGAGTATCAAACTCTTTGTTATGGCAAGCCTAAATTATTTCAAGAGTAAGCATTTGCTTAACAAGTCACATAATAAGTTGCATGGACTCCACACATACAATTAGCTGTAAGGTCCCTCAGTCAAGCTATTAATTTCAAACACAGATTCAATCACAAAGACCAGAGAGGTCTTTCAATGCCTCGCAAAGAAGGGCAGCTATTGGTAGATGGGGGAAAAAGTCATAAAGCAGACACTGAATATCCCTTTATTAATTACACTTTTGATGGTGTATCAATACAACCAGTCATTACAAAGATACAGGCGTCCTTCCAAACTCAGTTGCCAGAGAGGAAGGAAACCACTCAGGGATTTCACCATGAGGCCAATGGTGACTAAAAAACAGCTTCAGAGTTTAATGGCTGTGATGGGAGAAAACTGAGGATGGATCAACCACATTGTAGTTACTCCACAATACTAACCTAATTGTCGGGGAGGAGAGAAGGAAGCCTGTACAGAATAAAAATATTACAAAACATGCATCCTGTTTGCAATAAGCCACTAAAGTAAAACTGCAAAAAATGTGGCAAAGAAATTAACTTTATGTCCTGAAAAGAAAGTGTTATGTTTGGGGCAAATCCAACACAACATATCACTGAATACCGCTCTTCATATTTTCAAGCATGGTGGTGGCTGCATCATGTTGTGGGTATGCTTGACATCGGCAAGGACTAGGGAGTTTTTTAGGATAAAAAGAAACGGAATAGAGCTAAACACAGAACAAATCCTAGAGGAAAACCTGAATCACTCTGCTTTCCACCAGACACTGGGAGACAAATTCACCTTTCAGCAGGACAATAACCTAAAACACAAAGCCAAATATACACTGGAGTTGCGTACCAAGACAACATTGAATGTTCCTCTGTGGCCTAGGTCTGACTTAAATCAGCTTAAACATCTATGGCAAGACATGACAATGGCTGACTAGCCATGATCAACAACCAACTTGACAGAGCTTGAAGAATTTTTTAAAGAATAATGTGCAAATATTGTATAATCCCAGTGTGCAAAGGTGATTCCACTGTAGCTCTCAGGGGGGTGAAGACGTATTTACAGAGCATTTTGTGTAGATCGTTGACAGAAATTAAATCCATGTTAATCTCACTTTGTAACACAACAAAATGTGGGAAAAGTCAAGAGGTTTGAATGCATTCTGAAGGCACTGTATCTGAAGATGAATGGACTAACTGTAAGTAGCTCTGGATAAGAGAGTCTGATGACTAAAATGTACAAATGTAACACGGATGTAATGTCCAATCATCAGTTTTGGAGTGTTGATTGGTACCTCATTTTGGTTTGGTAAACACATTGATTAAGACGTTTATGGGTTCCTTTTTTCTTTACTCAGCAAATAGCTTCATTATGCAAATGCATTTCCTGTGAATTAATATCTCTTTTGACAGAATCCTCTTGCTTATTTGGAGAAGCGTTCAGAAATTCATATACATTTACTAGGCAAACCTCATAGCTGGTAATACTGTATATTCCACATCCTTGAGGTGAACCAAATCAACATGTAAAAACACATAAGGGATAGTAAGAGAAGGAAATCTCTCAGTCCGTTAGCAAGCCAATGTCTTTGATTCCACATATCTCCAGCTCTTCAGAAAGTCCATGTAGTGATCTGTAATCACCTTCTGAGATCTATCTCACCAAGGAGAGCCCTGAGGGGATTTAGGATTGAACAGAACCATCTACAGGACATATCCTCCAATTGACCCTTAAATATTACACCACTGTTAACATTGAAGATGGTTCTTATATTGCAAATTATAATAAGACTGGCACTGCAATGTTAGTTACTTGTCAGAACAGAGTGAGAGGCCACTTACCTCCAGCCACTGTCCGTGGGACTGCATTTTGATGAGGACGCAGGGGTCTGGCTTGGACAGGGCGTCCCGGTCTGAGATGCCCTTGCAGGTCACCCGCAGCTCCACTTTGGCCAGGCACGGGCTGTTGAACAGACCAAGGGTGTTGGCCGCAGACTCATAGATGTTGCTCATGGTGTGTGTGTGTGGCGAGTCTTCTGCGAGGGAGACAAACACACATATCACAGTGATTACTGCACACGCAGGCACGCACGCACGCGCACACACACACACTTCCTCTACTTTATTCACAAATACACACAAACATCCCCAAACACTGTACATTCAGGAAACTTGATTATCACGAGGGCTCTTTGTTCCTTTAGAAGCCACTCCGCCCCCACAGCTGTCAAACTGCTGCTAATTATCCCATGCTGATTTGATGAGCACACCAGACAGGATATGATAGCATTTTCCTGTCCAGCAATCACCTAATTAATCTCAACCCTGCAATTAGACCGTCAAGGTAAATGAGATCCGTGAGATGTGAAGTGATGATCCCAATCAAGCTCTTGCTGCTCTTGCTGCTAGTGATGCTCTGATCCACCTCTACGCAGATGACACCATTCTGTATACTTCTGGCCCTTCTTTGGACACTGTGTTAACTAACCTCCAGACGAGCTTCAATGCCATACAACTCTCCTTCCATGGCCTCCAACTGCTCTTAAATGCAAGTAAAACTAAATGCCTGCTCTTCAACCGATCACCGCCCGCACCTGCCCGCCCGTCCAGCATCACTACTCTGGACTTAGAATATGTCGACAACTACAAATACCTAGGCGTCTGGTTAGATTGTAAACTCTCTTTCCAGAGTCACATTAAGCATCTCCAATCCAAAATTAAATCTAGAATCGGCTTCCTATTTCGCAACAAAGCATCCTTCACTCATGCTGCCAAACATACCCTTGTAAAACTGACCACCCTACCGATCCTCGACTTCGGCGATGTCATTTACAAAATAGCCTCTAACAGTCTACTCAGCAAATTGGATGCAGCCTATCACAGTGCCATCCGTTTTGTCACCAAAGCCCCTTACACCACCCACCACTACGACCTGTATGCTCTCGTTGGCTGGTCCTCGCTTCATATTCGTTGCCAAACCCACTGGCTCCAGGTCATCTATAAGTCTTTGCTAGGTAAAGCCCCACCTTATCTCAGCTCACTGATCACCATAGCAGCACCCACCCGTAGCACACGCTCCAGCAGTTATATTTCACTGGTCACCCCCAAAGCCAATTCCTCCTTTAGCCGTCTTTCCAGTTCTCTGCTGCCAATGACTGGAAAGAATTGCAAAAATCACTGAAGCTGGAGACTCATATCTCCCTCTCTAACTTTAAGCACCAGCTGTCAGAGCAGTTCACAGATCACTGCACCTGTACATAGCCCATCTGTAAATAGCCCATCCAACTACCTCATCCCCATACTGTTATTTATTTTTTTGCTCCTTTGCACCCCAGTATCTCTATTTGGACATTCATCTTCTGCACATCTATCACTCCAGTGTTTAATTGCTAAATTGTAATTATTTCACCACTATGGCCTATTTATTGCCTTACCTCCCTTATCTTACCTCATTTGCACACACTGTATATAGACTTTTCTATTGTGTTATTGACTATATGTTTGTTTATTCCATGTGTAACTCTGTGTTGTTTTTGTCGCACTGCTTTGCTTTATCTTGGCCAGGTTGCAGTTGTAAATGAGAACATGTTCTCAACTGACCTATCTGGTTAAATAAAGGTGAAAATCAAAAATCAAAATGGACTAATACCAGATCTCATGCTCGTGCAGTGATAGGCTATCTCTTATATCCCTTTGAGAGCGTGGGACTAGGTTCTATCTGCAAAAAGATGATTCTGAGATAATTGGCATTGAAGTTCCAAACCCTCATTAGTTTGAATGGTGTCAGCTATTTTTTATCTTCTATTCTTTTGAACGTAACAACATGAATTGGGGTCATTTAGAGTACTGTATAGGTAGAGAACATAGAAAAGAACAAGACTATGTCAATAACATAAATCTGACAAATATGCAGATAGAACCTTATAGTCCCAAGCTCTTGGCTTGAAAATAACTAATCGAAAGAAAGTGATACTATGGATCAGAAGACAACAGCAGCTTGTTAATTCAGACAAGGTTACCACCACTGTAGCCCTGGGGAAGCAGACAAGGTTACCACCACTGTAGCCCTGGGGAAGCAGACAGGGTTACCACCACTGTAGCCCTGGGGAAACAGACAATGTTTCCACCACTGTAGCCCTGGGGAAGCAGACAAGGTTACCACCACTGTTCCCTGGGGAAACAGACAAGGTTACCACCACTGTAGCCCTGGGGAAGAAGACAGGGTTACCACCACTGTAGCCCTGGGGAAACAGACAGGGTTACCACCACTGTAGCCCTATGGAAGCAGACAGGGTTACCACCACTGTAGCCCTGGGGAAGCAGACAGGGTTACCACCACTGTAGCCCTATGGAAGCAGACAGGGTTACCACCACTGTAGCCCTGGGGAAGCAGACAGGGTTACCACCACTGTAGCCCTGGGGAAACAGACAGGGTTACCACCACTGTAGCCCTGGGGACGCAGACAGGGTTACCACCACTGTAGCCCTGGGGAAGCAGACAGGGTTACCACCACTGTAGCCCTGGGGAAACAGACAGGGTTACCACCACTGTAGCCCTGGGGAAACAGACAGGGTTACAGTGGTGGTAACCCTGTCTGTTTCCCCAGGGCTACAGTGGTGGTAACCCTGTCTGTTTCCCCACTGTAGCCCTGGGGAAACAGACAGGGTTACCACCACTGTAGCCCTGGGGAAACAGACAGGGTTACCACCACTGTAGCCCTGGGGAAACAGACAGGGTTACCACCACTGTACCCTGGGGAAACAGACAGGGTTACCACCACTGTAGCCCTGGGGAAACAGACAGAGTTACCACCACTGTAGCCCTGGGGAAACAGACAGGGTTACCACCACTGTAGCCCTGGGGAAACAGACAGGGTTACCACCACTGTAGCCCTGGGGAAACAGACAGGGTTACCACCACTGTAGCCCTGGGGAAACAGACAGGGTTACCACCACTGTAGCCCTGGGGAAGCAGACAGGGTTACCACCACTGTACCCTGGGGAAACAGACAGGGTTACCACCACTGTAGCCCTGGGGAAACAGACAGGGTTACCACCACTGTAGCCCTGGGGAAACAGACAGGGTTACCACCACTGTAGCCCTATGGAAGCAGACAGGGTTACCACCACTGTAGCCCTGGGGAAACAGACAGGGTTACCACCACTGTAGCCCTATGGAAGCAGACAGGGTTACCACCACTGTAGCCCTGGGGAAACAGACAGGGTTACCACCACTGTAGCCCTGGGGAAGCAGACAGGGTTACCACCACTGTAGCCCTGGGGAAACAGACAGGGTTACCACCACTGTAGCCCTGGGGAAGAAGACAGGGTTACCACCACTGTAGCCCTGGGGAAGCAGACAGGGTTACCACCACTGTACCCTGGGGAAACAGACAGAGTTACCACCACTGTAGCCCTGGGGAAGAAGACAGGGTTACCACCACTGTAGCCCTGGGGAAACAGACAGGGTTACCACCACTGTAGCCCTGGGGAAACAGACAGGGTTACCACCACTGTAGCCCTGGGGAAGCAGACAGGGTTTCCACCACTGTAGCCCTGGGGAAACAGACAGGGTTACCACCACTGTAGCCCTGGGGAAGCAGACAAGGTTACCACCACTGTTCCCTGGGGAAACAGACAAGGTTACCACCACTGTAGCCCTGGGGAAGAAGACAGGGTTACCACCACTGTAGCCCTGGGGAAACAGACAGGGTTACCACCACTGTAGCCCTGGGGAAACAGACAGGGTTACCACCACTGTAGCCCTATGGAAGCAGACAGGGTTACCACCACTGTAGCCCTGGGGAAGCAGACAGGGTTACCACCACTGTAGCCCTATGGAAGCAGACAGGGTTACCACCACTGTAGCCCTGGGGAAGCAGACAGGGTTACCACCACTGTAGCCCTGGGGAAACAGACAGGGTTACCACCACTGTAACCCTGGGGACGCAGACAGGGTTACCACCACTGTAGCCCTGGGGAAGCAGACAGGGTTACCACCACTGTAGCCCTGGGGAAACAGACAGGGTTACCACCACTGTAGCCCTGGGGAAGAAGACAGGGTTACCACCACTGTAGCCCTGGGGAAACAGACAGGGTTACCACCACTGTAGCCCTGGGGAAGAAGACAGGGTTACCACCACTGTAGCCCTGGGGAAACAGACAGGGTTACCACCACTGTAGCCCTGGGGAAGCAGACAGGGTTACCACCACTGTAGCCCTGGGGAAGCAGACAGGGTTACCACCACTGTAGCCCTATGGAAGCAGACAGGGTTACCACCACTGTAGCCCTATGGAAGCAGACAGGGTTACCACCACTGTAGCCCTGGGGAAACAGACAGGGTTACCACCACTGTAGCCCTGGGGAAGCAGACAGGGTTACCACCACTGTAGCCCTGGGGAAACAGACAGGGTTACCACCACTGTAGCCCTGGGGAAGCAGACAGGGTTACCACCACTGTAGCCCTGGGGAAACAGACAGGGTTACCACCACTGTAGCCCTGGGGAAGCAGACAGGGTTACCACCACTGTAGCCCTGGGGAAACAGACAGGGTTACCACCACTGTAGCCCTGGGGAAGAAGACAGGGTTACAACCACTGTAGCCCTGGGGAAACAGACAGGGTTACCACCACTGTAGCCCTGGGGACGCGGACAGGGTTACCACCACTGTAGCCCTGGGGAAGCAGACAGGGTTACCACCACTGTAGCCCTGGGGAAACAGACAGGGTTACCACCACTGTAGCCCTGGGGAAGCAGACAGGGTTACCACCACTGTAGCCCTGGGGAAACAGACAGGGTTACCACCACTGTAGCCCTGGGGAAGCAGACAGGGTTACCACCACTGTAGCCCTGGGGAAACAGACAGGGTTACCACCACTGTAGCCCTGGGGAAACAGACAGGGTTACCACCACTGTAGCCCTATGGAAGCAGACAGGGTTACCACCACTGTAGCCCTGGGGAAGCAGACAGGGTTACCACCACTGTAGCCCTGGGGAAGCAGACAGGGTTACCACCACTGTAGCCCTGGGGAAACAGACAGGGTTACCACCACTGTAGCCCTGGGGAAGCAGACAGGGTTACCACCACTGTACCCTGGGGAAACAGACAGAGTTACCACCACTGTAGCCCTGGGGAAACAGACAGGGTTACCACCACTGTAGCCCTGGGGAAGCAGACAGGGTTACCACCACTGTACCCTGGGGAAACAGACAGAGTTACCACCACTGTAGCCCTGGGGAAACAGACAGGGTTACCACCACTGTAGCCCTGGGGAAGCAGACAGGGTTACCACCACTGTAGCCCTGGGGAAACAGACAGGGTTACCACCACTGTAGCCCTGGGGAAACAGACAGGGTTACCACCACTGTAGCCCTGGGGAAACAGACAGGGTTACCACCACTGTAGCCCTGGGGAAACAGACAGAGTTACCACCACTGTAGCCCTGGGGAAGCAGACAGGGTTACCACCACTGTAGCCCTGGGGAAACAGACAGGGTTACCACCACTGTAGCCCTGGGGAAACAGACAGGGTTACCACCACTGTAGCCCTATGGAAGCAGACAGGGTTACCACCACTGTAGCCCTGGGGAAGCAGACAGGGTTACCACCACTGTAGCCCTGGGGAAGCAGACAGGGTTACCACCACTGTAGCCCTGGGGAAACAGACAGGGTTACCACCACTGTAGCCCTGGGGAAGCAGACAGGGTTACCACCACTGTACCCTGGGGAAACAGACAGAGTTACCACCACTGTAGCCCTGGGGAAACAGACAGGGTTACCACCACTGTAGCCCTGGGGAAGCAGACAGGGTTACCACCACTGTAGCCCTGGGGAAACAGACAGGGTTACCACCACTGTAGCCCTGGGGAAGCAGACAGGGTTACCACCACTGTAGCCCTGGGGAAACAGACAGGGTTACCACCACTGTAGCCCTGGGGAAGCAGACAGGGTTACCACCACTGTAGCCCTGGGGAAGCAGACAGGGTTACCACCACTGTAGCCCTGGGGAAACAGACAGGGTTACCACCACTGTAGCCCTGGGGAAACAGACAGGGTTACCACCACTGTAGCCCTGGGGAAGCAGACAGGGTTACCACCACTGTAGCCCTGGGGAAGCAGACAGGGTTACCACCACTGTAGCCCTGGGGAAACAGACAGGGTTACCACCACTGTAGCCCTGGGGAAACAGACAGAGTTACCACCACTGTAGCCCTGGGGAAGCAGACGAGGACAGTAGATTCCAATTCCCTTTTCATTGAAACTGATAGAGAATGTGGTGTTCTAATCAAAGTGTCCTTCTCTGAGTAATTGGATTTAGCCTGACAGGCTAATAGCTAGCGACATCGCAGAATAACAGTCCCACCGACCGATCCCTGAGCAATTAAACGCTCCGTAGAGAGAGGGAGAGAGAGAGAGAGAGAGAGAGAGAGAGAGAGAGAGAGAGAGAGAGAGAGAGAGAGAGAGAACACATTTATCGGACACCACAGCCTCTAGGCAATCTCCTCGTCTTGTCTGAGGGATTTTTACAAACCATAGGTACACCGTTAGTGGGCATCAGAATATCTGAAAACTGATTATCTATTCATCAGCTACAGTCCCTCAATTATCCAATAGAAACTCTTGTTTGCAACTGTTGGACCACTGAATACACCTAGATCAGCTAGATGCAGGCAAGAGTGTGCAAGGTGGTATTGAATGTGTCATTGTCGGACACCTTGATTACTCCAATTGTTATTTTGACCTGTGCACCTATGTTGTAAACGTTCATTCATAGGCTAGGTTGTAGCAACCTCATGATGGGTATAGGGAAAATTAGAGTATCATGTAGTAGCCTAAACCTATTGATGTTACATTGAACTGGGTGAATGGAATTTGAATGACAGTCATCCAATATGCTGTAATAGAAATGCCATGCTCGTAAAAAAAATAATCGTCCTCCCTCATCTTAAACGTCACTGACCGCCACTGAAGCTCATCCATCAAAACCTCCGTCCTCCATCATCCATCATCCAGCCACCAGAAGCTCCATTACCAGCTGACAGGGTCGTACATTACAACTAAATGAACAGCCATGTTTACATAGTGTAAATCCATGAAAAACTCTAGTAGATGCCAGGTGTTCTGGTTTGAGTGTGTCAAGAACTGCAACGCTGCTGGGTTTTTCATGCTCAACAGTTTCCCGTGCGTATCAGGAATGGGCCACCAGCCAACTTGACACAACTGTTGGAAGCGTTGGAGTCAACATGGGCCAGCAATGCTTTCAACACCTTGTAGAGTCCATGCCCAGACGAATTGAGGCTGTTCTGAGGGCAAAAGGTGGTGCAACTCAATATTTCCCAGGCATACACACTGCCAGCATATCAATATTAACCATCCTTCACACACATACACAGGACAAGTGCACAGCTAGTGAACCACAGTGAGTAAATAAACAACAACAACAAATACTTTCCCAGTGGCACTGACTTTGTTGATAAATACTTTGTTGAGAGAAAATGTACTTGATACGATTGTGATGTGTTGTTGTCTCACCTAGCTATGTTAAAATGAATGCACTCGCTCTGGATAAGAGTGTCTGCTAAATGACCCCAAAATAAATAATGAACAGACAGGCACCGACGCCCTGACTCCCCTGTACTTCTGGTCGATTTTTCAAGAACTGTCGTTGTTTTCTGGCTGAGGCCCATGCTATTTCTGTTCTGCTCAAGTAGGCTACTTGCAGGAGCCAACTCTATTCTAGGACACGCCTGTAGCAATGTGCTTCTATGTTTGTAAACGCAGGTGTGTGTATTTGTCTATACAATATGTGGGATTATGGATGTATATGTGTGCATACTGTTGAAGTGTGTGTGTGTGTGTGTGTGTGTGTGTGTGTGTGTGTGTGTGTGTGTGTGTGTGTGTGTGTGTGTGTGTGTGTGTGTGTGTGTGTGCCTGTGGTGTGTGTGGTGTGTGTGTTAACGTATATGTGTCCGTGCAGTAGACCCCTGACGTCAGACAGTGGCAACCTGTAAAGGCTTTGTTAACAGCTGTGACTGGATGTGCTGCTGCTCTCTGTCACAGCAGGCCTCATAAAAGTGCTGATGCAGGCACCATGGCAACGTATTACAGACAGAACACTGGCTGTTGCCGGCACCCTGGTGTTCAATAACAGAAGATCAAGAACAAAGAAGCACAACTCAATTGAACACATTGACCTTCATCGAGGGAAGATAATCTACTCTGGAAGTCCAGTGGACATAATGGCATTAGCCATTCTGGATATGAATGTCTGCTAAATGAATGTCATGTCTAATGTTTCATTTCCAGAGCCGTACTGTGTAAATCCCATTCTGCCTGTCTCCTGCCATCGCACTCTCGGCCTGGTGATGAGCAGCACTCCCCCTGGTCAGGTCTCACAGAGGCTTTAGGTTCATCTCCACAACATGAGCTGGAAATCCCAGTGGCTTGGAGAGGTTTTGCTGGAATCCAGCAGGATATCCTTCCATTGCCTGCTTGACCCCCAGCAGCTCAGTGTGATCTGAGCATGTGGAAGGACTTTATCTGCTCCATGTTCCTTCTTTCAGACGTCACCTGAGCTATATCACCTGAGCTATAGGCTACCCACGCTAAGTCAGGTACAGATGTAGGATCTTCATTTGAGGCAGTTATGTACAGCAGGGAAATAATCCTGCAGCAACAGGAAAGGTGGATAACTATGTGGATTAGAGTTAATGGAAATGTTTTTGTGTTTTTCATTTGGGCAAATCAAATCTGACATTTTAAACCTTGAATAAACTACAAGTTTTACATTTCCTGGAAAGTTCTCCTACAACAGAGGGATCCAATTAAGATCCTACACCTGTATCACTCCCCCTGGCACTGGATAATGCATTATCATTGTCACATTATTGCCAGTCAGTTACAGTATCATTTCCCTCCTGTTCAGCTCCACTTCCTGAGCCAGGAGGCCAGTAATCCTGGAGGATATCAGATGTTATTCACAGCAAACCCAACATAATCTGATGACAGTATATCATTTCAAAACACGGTTGAAATACAAACGTCTATCATCTGAATGTTACGCATTCTCCTTCCTCTCTCATTACCCATGATGCCTGAGGCTCAGGGCTGGGGATGACATCATTTATTCTCATGGTTGATGAGATGGACTGATGGTGTGAGAATGTTATGGGGGAGTATGAGCTGCCACTCACACTAACCTCCATGCTCCATTGGAATAGACACTAAATGGGTCTGCTTATTGCCTGTGTCAACACCATGGGGGGGTAGAGGCATTGCCTGACTGAAGTTAGGGTTAAGGATTGGGCAATATTGCTACCGTAAAAAATGTACCCGTTTCTTATAATTAGCATATTCTTTGCAGATAATCAGGACGCTACTATGAACTTGAACTATTCATTGCATAATGAGCTCTGACTCTAATGTGGTCTGTATATTTCACAGTTGCCATGGAAGCAAGGGGAAGGGATCCCCTTTTTTTCCAACCTTCATTCTAAAACTCTCACAGCGTCAGACACACCTTGCTACCAAACCCTCTGCTGTTGTACTGTACTGTCAAAGTTGAGTTCCATTTCCACCCCTGACCACCACTTCTACGTGTCATGCCAGGAGAACAGACAAATATACAACTGCATCCTGAGTTCCTTGGAAATCCCTGCAGCTCACTGCATATTTTTGAACCCAGTTAAGCAAAATTTCGACGCTAGTAATTACCCTTTCACTGAATGAGTGATGAATGAACCCGTCCATGTGATTCAAACCTGGTTCCACTAACAAAGGCCTGTCTCTCTTAATCATTGTGGAGGGTAATGGGTTCAGAAGCAACTTTAGAAGTAAAGCTTGGATCAGTTTCAGATGAAAGGAGAGAGGAATGTCCCTGCCTGGTGTTGGTGTGTTGTGTGTTGTCATTCAACGAGGTGTCAGAATGAGGTGAGTACCAATGGAGGCTGCCAAGGGGAGGACGGCTCATAAAAATGGCTGGAATGTCGTGTAATGGCTGGAATGGAGTGAATGGAATGGTATCAAACACATGAAAACCATCCTCCTCTCAGCAGCTTCCACTGGCGGGTAGATACTACGTTCAACATGTCACTCCCACTGGTGGGTAGATACTACGTTCAACATGTCACTCCCACTGGTGGGTAGATACTACGTTCAACATGTCACTCCCACTGGTGGGTGGATACTACGTTCAACATGTCACTCCCACTGGTGGGTGGATACTACGTTCAACATGTCACTCCCACTGGTGGGTGGATACTACGTTCAACATGTCACTCCCACTGGTGGGTAGATACTACGTTCAACATGTCACTCCCACTGGTGGGTAGATACTACGTTCAACATGTCACTCCCACTGGTGGGTAGATACTACGTTCAACATGTCACTCCCACTGGTGGGTAGATACTACGTTCAACATGTCACTCCCACTGGTGGGTAGATACTACGTTCAACATGTCACTTCCACTGGTGGGTAGATACTACGTTCAACATGTCACTCCCACTGGTGGGTAGATACTACGTTCAACATGTCACTCCCACTGGTGGGTAGATACTACGTTCAACATGTCACTCCCACTGGTGGGTAGATACTACGTTCAACATGTCACTCCCACTGGTGGGTAGATACTACGTTCAACATGTCACTCCCACTGGTAGAATGTTACAGCTACACTACAACACCTGCTCACTCTGACAGTGTCAAACTATAGGAATGCTTTTGCTTCAGCCCAGCACTAACACACCATATTCAACTACTTATGATAAAAACCTTTGAATCAGTGGTGTCGGTGCTGGACTGAAACCAAAGCTTGCACAATCCGCAGTGCTCCAGGGCTATAGGGTTTGAAAAAGCATAAGTCGCTCAGCTCAATTACAGGTGAAAGGGTACTTTCTGAATTTCACCCTAGCCACTGAAAACCAGATGCAGGGACATGAGGGGGGATCATCTCGGACTCTCTGTCTGTAGTGATGGAATTCTCAGCAAGGCGAAGGACACATTTGTGGGGGGATGAACTTTTTGGCACGTTTATTTTAAGTCTACATGTCACTGTCAGTCTGAAGTGATGCCTCAAGACGTCCTGGTTTCAGTAAGCTGATTTCTCTCAATGATAAAAATGCCTCTTCGTTACTCATGGAAACAGAAGGCAGTGAGAGAACACCTCTTACACTAAACCTGAAAACAATGAATCATACAGCAGTCAGTGTGCATGGACTACTCATTACTCATATGTGCTATCAGAGGCAGACCAGAAACTGACAATGGATTTCAATAGCAAAAGGGAAGCGTGTGTTATTAGTTGGATATCCATTCATTTACCTTTCCAATGAATGTCATTATTTATTTAACAGTGGTCAGCTCATCAGGTTTACCAACACATGTCAGTGCTAACAAGGTAAACCCCAGCTCTTCATTCTTTTTAAAATGGCAGAGAATTAATGAGTTGCCTTAATTCATTTACACACACACAGAAGCCAGGGTAGGACGGAATGGAAAGGCATCACAAGAGGCTGCTGAGGGGAGGACGGCTCATAATAATGGTCAGAACGGAGCAAATGGAATGGCATCAAACACCTGGAAACCATGGAAACCATGTGTTTGATATATTTGATACCATTCCACTCGTTACGCTCCAGCCATTACCACAAGCCCGTCCTCCCCAATTAAGGTGCCGTCAACCTCCTGTGAATGCTATCAACAGGAGCAGTATGAGTTAGACTCAGCTGTCAATAACACAGCTATGTTTTTCAGCCACTCACAGGAGAGAGATTCAGGTGTATTTGCATATTCATAGAAACATCCCTTTCAGTTCCTTGCTGGCTTCTTTTAGGGGGAACTCCCTGTAACCGCTCTCTCTCTGAGCAACTGTTTGTGTGTAGGCATGCAGCTGCACTTGATCAGACAAGATCATTTGGTTAGGTATAATTCTCTTGATCAATTTACTATATTTTTTGCTAATGCCTACATGTGTGTCAGCTACATGTCTTTATTTAAAAAGTATTATTATTGTTATTATTTTACATGCCTTCAGAAGCAAGCAATTTTTGTGTCAATCTCGATTATTGGTCAGTGCTTGAATTGGACTGAAATAGGTGCCGGAACTCATGTTTATATTTAGGAGCAGGAGACCTAAAATACTTTTGAGCTAGAATTCTATAAGAGGAACAGGAGATCAAGCAGTAGAAATGTTGAGGTGCCAGTACTCAGCTCCGGTGAGCTCCTGCCCAAGTCAAGCACTGTTCTTGGTTCAAGTTCAGGGTGTTGATCAGGAAAAATAGTTCTATTGAAAGCCTGGGAGAGATGTTAGTCTAAAGTAGGGCAGTGCAACAGGGTGGCAGGTAGGCTAGTGGTTAAAAGTGTTGGGCCAGTAACTGAAAGGTTGGTAGTTTGAATCACAAAGCTAGCATCTGCTAGATGACTAACATGTAATAGCATACACAGCTAGCATCTGCTAGATGACTAACATGTAATAGCATACACAGCTAGCATCTGCTAGATGACTAACATGTAATAGCATACACAGCTAGCATCTGCTAGATGACTAACATGTAATAGCATACACAGCTAGCATCTGCTAGATGACTAACATGTAATAGCATACACAGCTAGCATCTGCTAGATGACTAACATGTAATAGCATACACAGCTAGCATCTGCTAGATGACTAACATGTAATAGCATACACAGCTAGCATCTGCTAGATGACTAACATGTAATAGCATACACAGCTAGCATCTGCTAGATGACTAACATGTAATAACATACACAGCTAGCATCTGCTAGATGACTAACATGTAATAACATACACAGCTAGCATCTGCTAGATGACTAACATGTAATAACATACACAGCTAGCATCTGCTAGATGACTAACATGTAATAGCATACACAGCTAGCATCTGCTAGATGACTAACATGTAATAGCATACACAGCTAGCATCTGCTAGATGACTAACATGTAATAGCATACACAGCTAGCATCTGCTAGATGACTAACATGTAATAGCATACACAGCTAGCATCTGCTAGATGACTAACATGTAATAACATACACAGCTAGCATCTGCTAGATGACTAACATGTAATAACATACACAGCTAGCATCTGCTAGATGACTAACATGTAATAGCATACACAGCTAGCATCTGCTAGATGACTAACATGTAATAGCATACACAGCTAGCATCTGCTAGATGACTAACATGTAATAGCATACACAGCTAGCATCTGCTAGATGACTAACATGTAATAGCATACACAGCTAGCATCTGCTAGATGACTAACATGTAATAGCATACACAGCTAGCATCTGCTAGATGACTAACATGTAATAGCATACACAGCTAGCATCTGCTAGATGACTAACATGTAATAGCATACACAGCTAGCATCTGCTAGATGACTAACATGTAATAGCATACACAGCTAGCAAATGTAGTTCCTTGGAAGTTGTGGGAATGTACATTATTGATTCTGGGAACGAAGCCATAAGTTTCCTGACCGTTAAAACTGAAAGTTATTTAAACACTCTGAGAACGGAAGTGAACATTTCTCCTGTTCTGGGAATGTACGTTTTTAGGTTGTAGGGAGGTTCTGAGAACGTTTTTCTATGGTTCCCTGAAAGTTTTCCTGGGAGGTTTTATTAACGTTCTGAGAACGGAAATTATAGTTTATTTGAAGGTAATTAAATAGCGTTCTAAGAACATGTTTCAATAAGACTGCTAGCTTAGAAAAAAACAACATGTATTTTTAATGTGGTATGGCATGGCATGGCATGGCATTGAGCTCCCGAGTGGTACAGCGGTCTAAGGCACTGCATCTCAGTGCTAGAAGTGTCACTGCAGACACCCTGGTTCGAATCCAGGCTGTATCACAACCGGCCATGATTGGGCGTCCCATAGGGTGGTGCACAATTGGCCCGGGTTTGGCAGGTGTAGGCTGTCATTGTAAATAAGACTTTGTTCTTAACTGACTTGCCTAGTTAAATAAAGGTTACTTTTTATTATTATTGTGAGATTCAAACCTATGATCTCCTGCTCCCTATCCATGAAATGAGTCGACTGTGCCATCAGGATGGAGCTAGCATGACATGTTTTTTTACTCATACAAAGCTGTTCATTTTAGTCTATTCAAACAGACCCTATGTCAAAGGAAACAAGCACTCATTAACATCCGATGTGGCCAATTAGTGGGTGAGGCCAACACACCTGAACACACTTAACCAGATAGAGGATAGAGAGAGTTTTGTTGATGCTGAGAACGGAACGTATATGTTTTAAAATAATATTCTTAGAATGTTCTTTGAACTATACTCATGTTTTCTTGTGGTTTTTATGGAAAGTTTTCTTAATTCTCTGAGAACATGACTAAATAGAACCACGAGGAAACCTGCAGAAAACGTTATGCTTAAGTACTGAAATTCCCACAGAAGAACGTTGTTTCTTAACGTTCTCTGAACATTCTGAGAACATGACTTTGAATAGAGGAAACCTGTAGGAAACGTTATGGGAAGGTTGTATGCAAAATAACCATAGGACAACCCCACTCTCGCCAAGCACTAAGAAACATATGGTTCTTAGAACATTATGTGCTAGCTGGGTACTCTAGTGACCTGCAGCAAAAACTACATCAGATAACCATCCCTGTTGATATTAGGTGACTGGAAACCGTAACGACCCTGCCCTGTTAATCCATCCAGGGTGAATGAAGGATGCTCAGAACTTCATACAGATGAAATAAAACACCTCCAGGTTCCACAGCCCAACTCAGTTGCATAATAACGCAGATTGGCAAGAGCAGGTACGGTGACAGGTAGATATGACCTCGTTGTTGCTGGACATATTTGAAGTACTGTTACCAACACATTTTCCTGCAACACTGGCAAAAGATATGATCGATGTAGCCTTTCCTACAACCAGTCAATTATTCAACCTTGAAAAAAAAGCCTTGAGAATCTACAGGCAGGTGTCACACATAATAAACTAGACCTTTGTAAAACTGGGGGAATTCCATCATCAGAAACATTTTGATCAACAAAGTGAATTATAACAGATATTATAAAAAAATCTTCAATATCAACAATGTTCAATGCATGTTTATGCAAATACTTTGTCATTGATTCTAAACTCACCTTATAAAAACATGAACAAAAATAATCCCAAACCAGTGATGCTGACAAAAAAAAACTTTTCAAATTCAAAGGCTCCGATTTGAGCAAACTCGGCTAAGAAAGATGACTTCACCACACAGAGAACCAAACCCCATTCTCAATCCATTGTTTATATCAGCAGCGATAGAGGAACCTGCCCTCTTGACGTTCAATGTAGTTGTGTCTCCCCCTTTCCTCTTTATGAAAGACGGTTGGAGAACAGTCCCACAGATTATTTCACTGGCTCCCGCATCACTTCAGATGCACCCTCTTCTTCAATGAGGTGTTGCTGCGCACCGTGCTATCACTAACTTGACAATACTGCCCTCTGGTGGCTGTCGTTTTAAATTAGTTTAAACCTCCTGCCACACTTGAAATATCTTGTGCTTCGAACCCACCACATACTCTCAAAATGATAAATAGATGCTTTCACGTTAGTTCACCACTCTGTATTGATCTGTCAGAAAGCCATTCGTCAGATCTTGTTCACTCTATGGTAATCGGCCTCTCACACATAGCCCTAGGTTTAGTGACTAATTGTGTTATTAATTGCTCTTGAGGACAAGACAGAGGATATGAGGGGTGTAAGTATTGATAGGCTTACGAAACACGTTTTTACTATACTGAACAACATTATACATAAAACATGCAACCATTTCAGAGGTTTTACTGAGGTACAGTTCATATAAGGAAATCAGTCAATTGAAATACATTCATTAGGCCCTAATCTATGGATTTCACATGACTGGGAATAGAGACATGGTCACAGATACCTTAAAATAAAGGTAGGGGTGTGGATCAGAAAACCAGTCCGTATCTGGTGTGACCGCCATTTGCCTCATGCATGGACACATCTCATTGGCATAGAGTTGATCAGGCTTTTGATTGTGGCCTGCGGAATGTTGTCCCACTCCTCTTCAATGGCTGTGCAAAGTTGCTGGATATTGGCGGGAACTGGAACACACTGTCGTACACGTCGATCTAGAGCATCCCAAATATGCTCAATGGGTGGCATGTCTGGTGAGTATGCAGGCCATGGAAGAACTGGGACATTTTCAGCTTCCAGGAATTGTGTAAAGATCCTTGCAACATAGGGCTGTGCATTATCATGCTGAAACATGAGTTGATGGTGGAGGATGAATGGTACGACAATAGGCCTCAGGATCTCGCCACGGTATCAAATTGCCATCGATAAAATGCAATTGTGCTCGTTGTCTGTAGCTTAAGCCTGCCCATACCATAACCACATCGCCACCATGGGGCACTCTGTTCACAATGTTGACATCAGCAAACTGCCCGCCCACACAACGCCATACACTTGGTCTGCGGTTGTGAGGCAGGTTGGACTACTGACAAATTCTCTTAAACTACTGACAAATTCTATAAAATGATGTTGGAGGTGGTTTATAATAGAGAAATTAACATTAAATTCTATGGCAACAGCTCTGGTGGGCATTCCTGGAGTCAGAAGGCCAATTGCATGCTCCCTAAAAACATGGCATTGTGTTGTTTGACAAAACTGCACATTTTAGAGTGGCCTTTTATTGTCCCCAGCACAAGGTGATCATGCTGTTTAATCTGCTTCTTGATATGCCACAACTGTCAGGTGGATGGATTATCTTGGCAAAGGAGAAATGCACACTAACAGGGATGTAAAGATATTTGTGCACAAAATTAGAGAAATATGCTTTTTGTGCGTATGGACAATTTCTGGGATGTTTTATTTCAACTCATGAAACATGGGACCAACACTTTACATGTTGCGTTTATATTTTTGTTTAGTGTACATTGCTATGACATCATTGGTAGGCTATTTCCATGACATTATTGAATGATCAATAACAATGAAAGGGTAAATGTGAGTATTTATTGATATTATATCAACATTATTGGGGGGGGAGGGGGTAGAAATGTGTCATAGCAGATGGACTGCTTTCTGATCAGTTACAGTTATAAAAGCTCATTAAACTTCAAATAATCAGGAGTTATAGGAGGACGTCTCATTGTAATGGCTGGAAAGAAATGAATGGAACGGTGTCAAACATGTGGTTTCCATATGTTTGATCTGTTTGATACCGTTCCATGAACTCCATTCCAGCCGTTACAATGAGCCCGTCCTCCTATGGCTCCAGAGCGACTACAGTTATTTGATTCATTTTAAGATAGCTAGGTGAGAGAACCACATACAGTATCACAATCATAGAAAGTAAAACTGTTCCTCAATAAAGCAGCTATCAGCAGTCACCTGCTGCAACCCCTAATGGGTTGGGACACTGTCCGAGGTCACCTAGATAAGATTACTATCATGTACAATGACATTTTAGTAGATTGATTTTGGGAAAGTTAATATTTCAACGCCATTTTCAGGGTCATGTTTTATTGTTTTGTTGATACGGTGGATTGCCTTGGACAGAAGCTGTTGGTGGAGTATTTTGAACAGCAAAGGTTAAATAAAAAATAAGATCTGTCTACTCAGGTACAAGGCATAGAAGTAGAGGCTGTCAAATACCTTGTTTAACCTCAGGGCTCTGGCATGCTGTTTAGAGCATCATTACAGGGTCCTACCTGACCCATTACTTCACCCACAACTAAAGATAACTCTACCTATATGCTGAGTAGCTGAGTAGACAGATCTTAGTCTTGGGTTAACGACACTCTTGGGTCCATAGACTAATTTCTAGGCATCTTAGGTGAAATCTATCTTCAGATAACAATTGATAACACCCCTCCTGTCTATTAAAGCAAGGCACATTCAAGGTTTGTCCTTTGAAGATAACACTCAGAACACATGTTATCTTCCTGACCACAATGATGACTATAAACGACATCCATCAAGCTCAACAGGATTAGTTAGTGCAGACAAGCCAAGACATCAAGATGTGGTTGGATTTGTACTTGGGAATGGCAGTTTTTCTCAGTGTAGAGTGCAAACCATTGAACAAGGGGACACACAACAAGTTGCTAGTGATCTCCTTTGATGGTTTCCGATGGGACTATGATCAAGACGTAGACACCCCTCACATGGACAAGTTAGTGGAAGATGGAGTGAAGGCAAAGTACATCACCCCTCCGGCTATCACCATGACGTCCCCATCTCATTTTACCACCATAACTGGTAAGGCAGAAGAGTCACAAAATGCTATTGACTTGTTGCGTGCATTTGAGCAGCTTGTTTGAAGTTCTCAACCAGGTGCATATTAATACAAAATAAGAAGTATTTCCTTGGGTAAAATGTGACTACGGGCCCAGGTTACTGTTTCAAAACTGGTTTTGAAGTCAAATGTAGCCTACTACTGTAGATGGATTATTGACAATTGATTTCTTTGGTCAAATATTTAAATTCTTTCATAAAAACAGTTTTGTTTGTGGCATGTGCCCAGAAAATCCCAGGCCTGACCATGATCTCACTCACGTTACAAAGTAGCCTCACTTGCCAGTGTTCTGGGTGGCAGGTAGCCTAGTGGTTAAGAGCTGACTAGGTGAAAAATCTGTTGATGTGCCCTTGATTTAACCATAATTGCTCTGTAAGTCGCTCTTATCTCTGCTAAATGACTAAAATGTAAATGAAATGTTCTTTCAGATTTTTAGGACAATCTATTATGTCGTTCTGCCCCTGAATAAGGCAGTTAACCCACTGTTCCTAGGCCGTCATTGAAAATAAGAATTTGTTCTTAACTGACTTGCCTAATTAAACAAAAGGTCAAATAAAAATTAAATAAATAAAATGTACACTGTATATGTGCACGTACTGTACATATCCTTCGGGTCCTAATTATTTAAATACAAATCTCTTCAAACGTGCTGCTTACTTTATCTCTGGGCAATTGACCTCACTTTAATCTGACCCGAGAGTTATTCCTGAGAAATGGAAATCACCTTATGTTTTCATTTGTTAATGTAGGAAAACCCCACAAATCTACAGACAATTTCTAAATGTTCTCTTATATGACAGTGATAAAAAAATAAGTATAGTACAGCAATTAAAGTTGTAAATGCCATCTTCGATATCCTTGATAAGACACATCACTGAGGTTTTGGATACTGTTATCATAATGTCATGATGAAAAGACAATTCAAACTGGAAGGTTGCTGGCATTAGAAAATATTTACATATCATTCTATTTTCTTCTCATATCTCTCACAGGGAGATGGATAGAGGATCATGGAGTTGTTCATAATATGATGTTTAATTCCACAACTCATCAGAAAGTCGGCCATAAAGCTACCTTGAAGAGGTCTGAGTGGTGGGACAATGGAGCCTTACCGTTGTGGATTACAGCACAGAACCAGGTGAGGAACTGGTCATGATTTGATCCTGGACATAAAATATCACAAGTGTTATTTGTCTAATATGCAGATTTAGCTTACAGTCCTCCTACTGACAGCTACAGAAACCACTGTCAGACTATTACAATGACCCCCCCCCCCCCCCCCCCCCTCCATTTGTTTTGTACACTGCTGCTACTCGCTGTTTATTATCTATGCATAGTCACTTCACCCCTACCTACATGTACAAATTACCTCAACTAACCTGTACCCCTGCACACTGACTCGGTACTGGTACCTCCTGTATATATGCTTGTTATTGTTATGTTATTGTGTTTTTATAATTTATAGAATTTTTTACATTATTTTATTTGGTAAATATTTTCTTAAACTCTTCTTGAACTACACTGTTGGTTAAGAGCTTGTAAGTAAGCATTTCACGGTAAGGTCTACACTTGTTGTATTCGGCGCATGTGACAAATAAAGTTTGATTTGACTTGATTATTTTTACGTGAATGAAGTAGCTCTGATGAAAGTTAAGACCCCTACTACACCCTGTAATTAGAAGCATACATACAAGCATTGTCACGTCCTGACCTTAGAGATCCTTTTAATTCTCTATTTGGTAGGTCAGGGTGTGACTAGGGTGGGAAATCTATGTTTATATTTCTTTGTTGGCCGAGTATGGTTCCCAATCAGAGGCAGCTGTCTCTGATTGGGGATCATACTTAGGCAGCCCTTTTTCCCACCTTCAGTTGAGGGATCTTGTCTTTTTATGTTGCAGGTGTTGCACTCCTAGCTTTACGTTCGTTGAGTTGTTTATTGTTTTTTTGGTGGAACATTTATATGAAAGAAAATGTACGCCTACCACGCTGCACCTTGGTCTTCATTTAACGGCGGACGTAACAAGCATACATACCTTTTCTCTTTCAGGGCCTGAAGACAGGTTCCTTTTTCTTTCCAGGAGGAGGAGCCAACTACAGTGGTCAAAGTGTAAACCGGGCGGTGGTTGAGGAAACAGGTCAACAAGATGATAACGAAACAGAGTGGCATCAGAATATTGACACTGTTTTGAGCTGGTTCACCAAAGAAGATTTTGACTTTGTGACTCTGTACTATGGAGAGCCTGACAACGTGGGCCATGCCAAAGGACCAGACCATCCTGACAGGAAAACCATAATAAAGCAGATTGACCGCACCATCGGATACCTGAGGGAGGCCATCCAGCGAGATGGTTTGACAGACAACTTGAACATCATCATCACCTCTGACCATGGCATGACCACCGTTAAAAAAAGACCTCTTGTAGATGAGATAATCCTCTCTAAATACCTGAATTTCTTCAACTTGGTTTATTTTGAGCTCCTTGATTACGGTGGGTTTGGAATGATCACACCGAAGAAAGGAAAGGAACAGCAGGTTTATGATGCTCTCATGAAGGCCCCAAACCTCACAGTCTACAAGAAGGAAGATATGCCAGAGAACTTTCATTTGTCCAAGAATGACAGAATGCAGCCTATTATTGTCATTGCTGATCTAGGTTTCAACTTAAACTCGGTAGGTACTGGTATTAACTTTAAAGACACTTCATATACTATGTATAAAGTACAAAATGGTCAAGTAAAAATATCACAGATTAAAAAAATAAAAACAATTATGATATGCATGTAATTTCAACAGCGGTTGATCGTCTACGTAAACAAAGGAGATCATGGATTCCACATGGACGAAATGGACATGAAGACCATCTTCCGTGCTTTTGGACCAGATTTCAAGAAGAGTTATCTGTCCGAGCCCTTTGACAGTGTCCACATCTACCCTCTAATGTGCAAGCTGCTGCAGATAGATCCAGCCCCTAACAATGGCTCCCTATCTGTCACTGAGGGCATGCTGGTTCAGAACGGTACGGCTGTGAGCTTCTCCTGGAAAGCATTTTAGTATCAAAATGCATGACAGTGTCTATGAATGAATTGTAATACAGGACGATATCAACCTTAATGTGTGCTCCACTGATGATGCTTCTTGTATAAGATAATTATCAAGACTGACATGACACATGGTTATATCACATAACTAATGGCACCATTCTTCTCTACACAGGTGGGAGAAGACATCATATGTCCCTTGGTGTTTTGGCATCGATATTTGTCTACATTTTATTTGTCATGTAGTTATTTATGACGTCGGTTATTTTCCGTAATGTTCGTTAAATGAAAACAATTGCATAGTTGAATCAATCATAACCAAAACTCCAACAGATATTTTTAAGGAGGATCACATTCACTATGATTTCACAACAATATCCATCTGATTGTATTATACACTCAGTTCCCAGTTTACTGCGCCGTTATTTGCCTGTTTGTAGCTTGCACAATTCTTGCCGTTCTCCTTCGAACTCTCAACAACGATCTGTTTTCGCCAATAGGACTGCCGCTGATCGGATGTTTTTTGTTTGTCGCACCATTCTTGGTAAATCCTAGACACTGTCGTGCATAATAAGCCCAGGAGGCCGGACGTTTCTGAGACACTGGAATCGGCGCGCCTGGAATCGACGATCATACATACCATGCTCAAAGTCGCTTAAGTCACTCGTTTTGCCCATTTTAAAGTTCAAGCCTGCTTCATACACTGTGTACAAAACATTAAGAACACCTTCCTAATATTGAGTTGCATGTCTATGTCATGGAAAGAGCAGGTATTCTTAATGTTTTGGACACTCAGCGTATAGCAAGCCACAGCCACGTGACACACTGTCTGTAGAAGCTAACCATTTTTGGGAACGGGGTGGTGTACCTAACAAACTGCCAACTGAGTGTATGTTTAATAATCAAACCAGTCAGCATTGGCTCAAATAACTTTGTCTAGAACCTACATTTAATAATGACACCTGCCCACTGATGGTTCAGGAGTTTCAAGTAGCCTGATACCGATACTTTCATTCTAAATGTCAGATTTTATTTGGAGTCATATTTTATTTAAATAATTGTTCCGACTATATATTTATTTGTTATTATGCTTTAATAAACGTGCATGATGAATGAGTATTGCAGGTTTAAAAATAAAATGTTTACCAGGAAACAGGATTTGGATCTAAGGTGTTATTACCACCTGCAGCCAGCTGGGGATATCATTTTTTAAAATAAATTTAACCAATATTTAACTAGGCAAGTCAGTTAAGAACAAATTATTTTAAGAACAAATTCTCATTTACAACGACGGCCTAGGTACAGTGGGTTAACTGCCTTGTTTAGGGGCAGTTAGACAGATTTTTACCTTGTCAGCTCGGGGATTAAATCTAGCAACCTTTCGGTTATTGGCCCCACGCTCTAAACACTAGGCTACCTGCCGCCCCAACTGTATATACATATTCCAACAAATGGAAATGTTACAGAACAGACTAATCTGAAAACACAGATGGAGGAAATATAAAAGGTACATGTGTAAATAATCTCCCTGTTTGCCCTTTATTTCATACTAAATATTATGAAAGCCTCCCTTACAAAAACAAATTGCAGTTTTGAAACTGCAGTAAAAGTGTAGTAACTGCAGTTAACTGTGGTATTTTGGACATAGTAATTGCAGAATAACTGCACTCTAATTAAGCAAAAGGCACGAGGGGGTGTGGTATATGGCCAATATACCATGGCTAAGGGCTGTTCTAACGCACGACCTGGACACAGCTCTTAGCCATGGTATATTGGCCATATACCACAAACCCCTGAGGTACCTTATTGCTATTATAAACTTGTTACCAATGGAATTAGAACAGTAAAAATAAATGTTTTGTCATACCCGTGGTATAACTGCAGTTATACTGCACTCTGACTGCTCTTTCAATTACAGTCTGACCAGGTGAATACAGGTGAAAGCTATGATCCCTTATTGATGTCACTTGTTAAATCCACTTCAAATCAGTGTAGATGAAGGGGAGGAGACAGGTTAAAGAAGGATTTTAAACCTTGAGATAATGGAGACATGGATTGTGTGTGTGTCATTCAGAGGGTGAATGTGCAGGACAAAATATTGAGTGCCTTTGAACGGGGTATGGTGGTAGCTGCGCTAGGCGCACCTGTTCTTCGTGTTTTGTACAATCAGTGTATATTTTTCACATCGATGCCGTTTATTTTTGTCATGGCCAAGGTTATTGCAGGGTTAAGTGGTGACTTGAATTTAAAACAACAAGGGTGAATAGGCTTTGAGCTATTGCCTAATGGAAATGATAAGATTATGAAACCAGCCATGATGAGTGGCTACACTTGTTGCGGTCATGTGACGAAGCATTAACCGGTTAGGTCAAATGGAGAGTGAGCGCGCCCTGCATTCTACGTGACGTTAAACTGCTGTACAACTACTTCAGTTTTGGATCCGTGCGTGTCTAGGTTACTCAGCCTAAATCACAACTAGTCTCTGATGTTTTAAGCTATGGCTGAATGTTTTGGGAACGACATATATATATTCTACAATTGAGTTAAGTCTTAGAAGAAAGAAAAATGTTACATTTCGTCTTGCAAGATGCCTCAAACAACACGGAGCAAAACACAACAACGCCTGAGGACTGGACTGTTGTAAGTCATTTACAAGTAGTGTGTTAAGTATTAAGTATTGTGATTATTCATTTGTAGTTGTCCTGTATTTAAACTACTGTACAGTGTACAGCAATGTGTATTTCTTAGTTGTAGCTACATCGTTGCCACATGCGTCTGCAGCATGGCTTTTGGGGGGTGGGACCACCCTCTCGCACTGTAGAAAGTGGATGAGATTATTCTCCGCAATTGACCAGAGTAGTGTTATAGGATCTGCCTCGCCCTCTGCAGGTAGGGATAGTGACTGTTTTGCTTTATAATCAACACCTTTCCCATGTAAAGGTGTACTTTGCAGTCAGATGGATCCAGATGATTATGGCAGTGCTAAGGTATGCAGGGCGCAGCATTTACAACCTCTTTGTAATTGTACAATCTGGTGATCACACAGGTCAAATGAAGAGCTCTTCCCAATGGGTTTTCTGTTCTTGTTTGCAGCATTGTCGGTTCAGGTTCCATACTTGTTTATGCAACTTTCCAACACCTTATAAGGACACCTGAGGTTAGTTACAAACCCGACAGATGATCCCCTCTACAGTTGGTTTATATTGTTTCTGCATTTAAGCATATATTATACCCTACCTTAGTTGGTAGAAAGGCACTATATAAATCCAATCTGTTGTTTTTGTTAATAATAACAATATTATTAACCTATCTACAATACCACGACTGCTTTAGACTCCAAAACAATGCCCAATACTACCTCCTCTGCAGATCCAGCCATTGTTCTTACTGAGTGTGACAGACTTGCTGCTGGCAGTCAGCTGGCTGATAGGAGCAGTACTGTTCACCCAGGACTGTGATAGCCATGTGACCTGCTACAACCTACACATCGTTGAACAGGTATGTACACAGACATATAATCCATTCATTTACAGTAAGAATTGACTTAATGTTTCACTCTGAGAAATAGATGACCAAGGCCGATCTAGATCCGGCCCAAATGAAGTAGAGCAGCAAATCTAGCCCAATTTGACGCCTCTTCAATTCTGTTAGATCGGGACAAAGGAGTCTGGATGTGGCTGACCCATTTCCCTTGTACTTGTGCACTGGAATATTCTGTACCAAAAGGGAACATGATATATAACCCTACAACAAAACCAATGATGGTCCTAGATATCTAATCTCCATGGATACGCAGAAAGGGAACACCATTCCATTGACACGGCATACCACTCTTCTCACCACTAAAATAGAAGTAAATGTTGGTTGATTCATGGTGACCACTGACGGAGAACCCCTGTCTTTTAACAGATGCTGTATATGACCTCGTTCTTCTACACATTGAACTATGTATGGACCCTGTACTCTGGGCTAAATAACAGATTCTACAGTAGCCTTCATGGATACCCAGCCCAAGTAGGTGCTACCTGACAAATTATCGTTTTGATGTCTGACACATTTGGTTGTCTGTATTTCCCCATATTCAACTGTTTGGTTAAAGTCTGGCCTCTGTTTTGTTGAAGTGCGCCACCAAACTGAGAAGCTTCAGCAAGATTGCTGCAGTCCTGTCATGGTAAGCATGGACTATTTCACAGAAAGAGTATTTCATTTACCTTTATTTATTTAACCTTCATTTAACCAGGCAAGTCAGTTAAGAACAAATTCTTATTTACAATGACGGCCTAGTATATGCTTGACCTATTTAAAGTTCAGTAGATGTCATTATGCATCCAATAGAGGGAGTATGCTAAATGTCCTGTCCCCGTTTCTCCTCCCAGTGTCCTCCCCGTGCTGCTGATGCTGCCAGTGTTTGTAACAGGAAACATGGACCACTGTTACACAAACCTCAGCCAGCCTTACAAGTAGGTCTGTAGCATGCATCAAAGTAGGAACATTATCATGGAGAGAGTTTCCTTTGGGATAGAGATAATAGTGTGTCAATAAGGTTAGCGGTTTTAGTAAGGCAATCAGAATTCATATCAGGCACTTCCGTGCTAAATGTTTGGTCAATTAATATGATTTAATTGTCATCTTTAATGGGTTTTAGTAAGGCAATCAGAATTCATATCAGGCACTTCCGTGCTAAATGTTTGGCCAATTAATATGATTTAATTGTCATCTTTAATGGGTTTTAGTAAGGCAATCAGAATTCATATCAGGCACTTCCGTGCTAAATGTTTGGTCAATTAATATGATTTAATTGTCATCTTTAATGGGTTTTAGTAAGGCAATCAGAATTCATATCAGGCACTTCCGTGCTAAATGTTTGGTCAATTAATATGATTTAATTGTCATCTTTAATGGGTTTTAGTAAGGCAATCAGAATTCATATCAGGCACTTCCGTGCTAAATGTTTGGCCAATTAATATGATTTAATTGTCATCTTTAATGGGTTTTAGTAAGGCAATCAGAATTCATATCAGGCACTTCCGTGCTAAATGTTTGGCCAATTAATATGATTTAATTGTCATCTTTAAATGTTTGTTTTTTTATACATATCTCTTGTTGATTTGAGGTGCATAACGGTTTGACTAATGTCCCTCTCCCTGCATATTAGGTGCCTTCTAATGCACACGGAGGCACTCTTCATGTCCACTGACTTGAGCAAGATGGTGGTGGACTCAGCTTGCCACCTGGTACACATGTACAGTATTGCTGTCTTCCTGGCAGTGTTCCTCCTCACCTTTGTTGGCATTGTGGTGAGTCAGCCTATCCCATGGTTACCATCTTATTTTTATTTTACTCAAACGTATCTTGGCTTCACACGTCTTTTGTCTACGCCAGGTGCTCATGGGAAAAGCCCGCACTGTTTACAGACGTTATGTGAGTTCTAGTGGTTTCCTAGGCGACAGGCAGTGGGCGTCGCTTCGTGTTCTGGACCGACACCTGCTCCTCTACCCCTCTGTCTTCTTCTTCTGTTGGGGCCCAGGTAACTACAGTACTGTTCACCCAGCTCAGAATCCTAGGGCCCCCCCGGGCTTGCTAAATAATTTCTAGCAGCTGAAAATCACATTCTCCTTTTTGATATATTGCCTTATTTACCTTTTCATTTCAGCAGTCTTCCTGGCAGCCATGATTCTGTACAACCCCAAATCAGTGGAGGGAGTTGTGGGCGTCATTCTCTACATCTTACAGGTAAAACTGCCAGCTGCTCTGAAACCTACAACCAAGACGTGTGCAACCTCAGTCCATGGCTTAATTTCTACTTTCTCATCCTCATCCCAGGCCTTCACCTCATCCTCTCAAGGCCTTCTGAACTGTGTGGTGTACGGCTGGACACAGACACACTTTCGGTCAGCTAGCAAAGATGCTCTAAGGGACATGGACACCCAGACGCCACTTCTGAGATCTCAGAAGAAAGGCTATAAAACTCTATGGTCAACACCATCCCCCAAACCAGATGATATAGAAGGATCTGGTATTCTCCCGACACCACATTAACGTACTATGGCGGTTGTGAAACTGGCAAAAGAAATTAAACACAGCCTTTTGTGCCAGACTGGGAGAGTGACGGTTTGGTTTTGAATCTTGGGGACAGTACCTTGGGAAGCACCTGTTCTACCAATGAAGCAAGAATACCCAAGGCTGTACACAAGGGACAGCAGGGTCAAACCAGACAGAGGCTGAACTGCTGTAAAGAAAAAAAGGAAGAACCAGGGAATTTACAACGAGAGGAAGAGCAGCTCTGAAACAGGATCTGAGAGCTCTGTACTTTCATCAGAGTCACTCCCTCCCTCACTTGTTTTGACTGCATCGGTCGTGCAAACATTGTCTCTACATTAGTGTTTAGAATTTCCCACAGTAGTTGGGGACAGCCGAGGATATTTGTGAAAGGCTTTGTAACTGACTGGCATGTCTTTGATTTAGAGGGGCCCTGATTGAGCCCAACCGTGTGGAAAACAGTGCGCAGCAGCCTGTCACTTTTCATCTTGATGGAACAAAGGCACTCCATTCACAGAGATGCTGCTTGACGTACGAGTTTGGCCCGTGGTGTTGTGTGATGGTCGTAGATACGCAAGTGTGTGCAATGTTTAGTTTTCACCCTGCATGGGCTTGGTCACAGAAATGTTACTGTAAGTTTATGCTCACTCCTTGAGTTCAATTCTAAACTTTTTCTATCAAAGGGGGCAATTATTGCCTTGCATAAAATGTGACAGGCATGACAACGGGATAAATACATCACCACAACATACACTTTTTTCCCCCTGAGATGCAAATGACACTGAATGAAAAGAATGTGAATTTTCGGTCTGTCAATGCATTGGCCTTTATTTCTGTTCAACTCAATCCATCAATATGAAATGGGCAGTGCAGCTACAATATAGTAACTGCTGCAGCCTCATCAAAACAATCAAATATTGTTTCACTCCCACATCCGACCAGCTGCATCATGGCAGTTATCAAAGATGAGGCTGTAGTCAGTGCCTCCAGCTTTGACGAAATCGGAGACCGTCTTACTTCCTCTAAAGTTTTTGGTTTCAACTTTCTGCAAAAAGTTTTTTGAAAAACATTGTTTTAATCTGAACGACTATGTATTTGCCACTACAGAGTCATTTCAATAAAAATGGCTTATGAAAGAAAGCTGATTGATTACTTGCCTTCCAGTCTCGACTCATGTGGCGAGCAGCCACCACTACAGTCTGAGTGCTGATGCCAAATCCATCCCCTTTATGGACAAGCCACTGGGAGCCATCAGCCAAAGTCACTCTGGATCAACAACGAAGGATTAGATATAGCGGATAGTTTAGGCCATTTCTTAAATAATAAACAGGATGTTGCTAGATATGCAGTAACAAACAACTGACTTTTGTGGGTTTATTTTATAAATATCATACGCATATCATACATAATATGATGTTACTCACCTGACTCCTGAGTGGCTGAGAAGCCCCACCTGAAAAGACATGCCTTCAAGGGGTCTCCTCATTCTGTCCGCTTCATACACCTTGGAGTTGTACAGCTTCCTCAGGTCAGACATTTTAGATATGTCATAATTGTAGGATCCTCCACCACCTATGAGAAATGTTATAATAACACATGAACAACATATCACTATATTTATAGATATTTCTACAAAATAGTTGTTCAAACTTACCACCACTGAAAGAGGATTCCACATTTCCAACCAAAAGGGCCAGAAGAGCTGGCAGGATGAATGCGGTTCTGATGGAGAACATGGCAGGATCCTTTTTCCAAGGATGTTGTGGATACCTAATACACTTTGTGCAGTGAGATAGATTTACCTTTTTATAAACCCCAAGTTGAGACACTCCTCCCTTTTTTGTTATTGCAGCACATTCTCGTCAAATAGAAAGTACTGTCTGGCACACAACAGTGGATTGCAAAAATAGTTGTAGCACCTTTACTTATATATAGATTTTTTTGTATTTTTTTTTTTACAAATATGCACATTTAAAGGTTATACTCTCAAACCGATTATTCATCATCTTTGAAAGACTGATGACATAAACTTGTTTTTGCTTAGACATAGACAAGATGTTGTTTTCTCCAGGACAGAGGCAATGTTTGGAAAGACAATCAATGATTTATTTGACTGCCGTAAAGGGTTAACTTCTGCCTTGGAACACAGTTTAAAGTTCATTCCTGGGCTTTAGCAAACCAGGAAATTCCCAGAGTGACAACATGACAGGGCAGTACCAGAGAGCAGTACCAGAGAGCAATACCACAGCACAGAGCAGTTACCAAGAGTGCAAATACAGTCACTGCCAGTATCCTGCTGCAATACAGGATACTCCCATGTTGGGAAACAGGGGGAACGGACAACATGTTTTATTGTTTTTCCATCAGGAGACCATTTCTATGAGTTGCACTGCAATCAATCAACTAAAAATCTATAAAGAAAGCAGCTATTGTAATTTACCACACAAAACTTTTGTCAGCACCACATGTATCTGGAACTTGTCTGGACGTGAACATGACTTCAGATGTGAATGACGCTATGGCAGTCAAGGTAAAGGAAGGTCATTTGACTTCCAGCTGCCAGTCGAACCAGAGGCAGTTCAATGAATATTGTAATTTTTCCAGCGTATTGTCACTCACTGTAGAGGGAAATACAGTCACAGCCCGGTGACCATGACCCGATGCGATGGTGGCATCTGTCTCTGTTGGGCACTGGGGACATCGGGACTTCTCAGAAGGCTGGAACAGCTGGCAGTCATTCCCCCAACGGCTGGCATGTAGGCGTGGTGAAGAATTGGCAGCTGCACGGAAAGTCTTCGTTGGACGCTGCAAAGGAAAACAAGTGTGTAGGACGTTTCATTTCTAAATATATACAGTAGATATTTCTATAAAAAATGTACTTAAATATACACTGAGTGTACAAAACATTAGATACATCTTCCTAATATTGAGTTGCGCACCCCCCCCCCCCCCCCCCCTTTGCCCTCAGAAGAGCCTCAATTCGTTGAGGCATGGACTACAAGGTGTCGAAAGCGGTCCACAGGGATGCTGGCCCATATTGACTCCAATGCTATTCCACAGTTGTTTCAAGTTGGCTGGATGTCCTTTGGGTGGTGGACCATTTAACAATATAATAAAGGATCATAGTTTTCACATGGATTCACCTGGTTAGTCTATGTCATGGAAAGAGCACATGTTCATAATGTTTTGTATACTCAGTGTATATATAGAAAGTATAGAAAATATTTGTATTGCATAATGTATTTTTTAGTATCAGAGTAATATATTTTCCTGTACTGTTCAGGTGAGTTGATGTCATCAAAGAGTTCCCTGTTCATCCTGGGCACATCCTCAGAGCACACCTGGGCTCTCAGTGTCACTTCATGGCCCTGTCGACTGGGAGGACTCAGCTCTTCCTCTAGTACTTGCATGGCGACATCCTCCAACTGGTCACCAATCTGCAAAGACCATTTCTATGTTAATTCCCAAAGTTCCACCATCTGAAATGGCATTAATGATTATTAGCTCCACAACAGATGGGCGTTCAACCTACAACGGTTAAAGTTCTGTGAACTGTTTAGACTCAAGACAAGGGGTCAGAACTCACCTCTGTGATTCTCCTCCGGAGCTGCTGGTTTTCAGTCCGCAGGCTTTCAAGAGATCTGCACTGATTGAGACTGCTAGAGGAACTGGAGGTCTCAGAATCCTCCTTGTTAAGATCACATTGTAACCAGCTAGTTGGATCCACTTGGTTGGGATTGTCTCTGATTTTTACAAGCTAGGATACAAGACAGAAGCATTCAATTATATTTTTCAAGACGAGTGTTTACATCCAACATCATCTACACCAATTTGTAAACAATATACACTGAGAAATGGAAGTAAAACGAGAACATTGAGATATTTGAACATGAGAGCTCAACATGTATACAAGAGGAGGTTTCAGAGATGTGGCAGGTGACACCTTGGGCAGGAACACCAGACACAGGGTGCAGGTACAGCAGGAGATGACCACCAAAGCCATGAAGAGCTGCACATTAGGGTTATACTGGGTCAGGAAGCACCCTGATGCTCCAATGATAGACATGATGGTCACGTGGTACATGCTCAGCCTTGTGTACTTGCTGTCATCGAGGAGATGGATATGTGCATGCCTTGTTCTCAAGGCCAGGAAACATCCAAGAAACTAAAGAAAATATGGAAAACCATCAGCTAGATTATCAGCTTTGTTTGAAAAGGATCCTGGGTGTTGAACATGGTTCTGGCAATTTCTCTCACCATTAGAAGCCCTTTGTAGCCATATACAATGGCGAGCCATTTAGTCATGTTTGTACTTTCACAGTGGTCCAGGAAGTGCCTTGTATTAACGTCTTCACCACCAGGATCAGTCTGAAACACCACAAAAAGGGAAGACTATTTTAATATTTTTGATCTCCCTCTGAGGTTCACATTTACTACTACTCTACCACACGGTCGACAACAGACCAGAGCCATTCACTACTACCACCACACGGTCGACTCCAGACCAGAGCCATTCACTACCACCACACGGTCGACTCCAGACCACAGCCATTCACTACAACCACACGGTCGACTCCAGACCAGAGCCATTCACTACCACCACACGGTCGACTCCAGACCAGAGCCATTCACTACAACCACACGGTCGACTCCAGACCAGAGCCATTCACTACCACCACACGGTCGACTCCAGACCAGAGCCATTCACTACCACCACACGGTCAACTCCAGACCAGAGCCATTCACTACTACCACCACACGGTCGACTCCAGACCAGAGCCATTCACTACCACCACACGGTCGACTCCAGACCAGAGCCATTCACTGAAACCACACGGTCGACTCCAGACCAGAGCCATTCACTACTACCACCACACGGTCGACTCCAGACCAGAGCCATTCACTACCACCACACGGTCGACTCCAGACCAGAGCCATTCACTACAACCACCACACGGTCGACTCCAGACCAGAGCCATTCACTACTACCACACGGTCGACTCCAGACCAGAGCCATTCACTACTACCACACGGTCGACTCCAGACCAGAGCCATTCACTACTACCACACGGTCGACTCCAGACCAGAGCCATTCACTACCACCACACGGTCGACTCCAGACCACAGCCATTCACTACAACCACACGGTCGACTCCAGACCAGAGCCATTCACTACCACCACACGGTCGACTCCAGACCAGAGCCATTCACTACTACCACACGGTCGACTCCAGACCAGAGCCATTCACTACTACCACCACACGGTCGACTCCAGACCAGAGCCATTCACTACTACTACCACACGGTCGACTCCAGACCAGAGCCATTCACTACTACTACCACACGGTCGACTCCAGACCAGAGCCATTCACTACCACCACACGGTCGACTCCAGACCAGAGCCATTCACTACTACCACCACACGGTCGACTCCAGACCAGAGCCATTCACTACTACCACCACACGGTCGACTCCAGACCAGAGCCATTCACTACCACCACACGGTCGACTCCAGACCAGAGCCATTCACTGAAACCACACGGTCGACTCCAGACCAGAGCCATTCACTACTACCACACGGTCGACTCCAGACCAGAGCCATTCACTGAAACCACACGGTCCACTCCAGACCAGGGCCATTCACTACCACCACGCGGTCGACTCCAGACCAGAGCCATTCACTACCACCACACGGTCGACTCCAGACCAGAGCCATTCACTACTACCACCACACGGTCGACTCCAGACCAGAGCCATTCACTGAAACCACACGGTCGACTCCAGACCAGAGCCATTCACTGAAACCACACGGTCGACTCCAGACCAGAGCCATTCCCTACTACCACCACACGGTCGACTCCAGACCAGAGCCATTCACTACCACCACACGGTCGACTCCAGACCAGAGCCATTTACTACCACCACACGGTCGACTCCAGACCAGAGCCATTCACTACCACCACACGGTCGACTCCAGACCAGAGCCATTCACTACAACCACACGGTCGACTCCAGACCAGAGCCATTCACTACAACCACACGGTCGACTCCAGACCAGAGCCATTCACTACAACCACACGGTCGACTCCAGACCAGAGCCATTCACTGAAACCACACGGTCGACTCCAGACCAGAGCCATTCACTACAACCACACGGTCGACTCCAGACCAGAGCCATTCACTACTACCACCACACGGTCGACTCCAGACCAGAGCCATTCACTACAACCACATGGTCGACTCCAGACCAGAGCCATTCACTACAACCACACGGTCGACTCCAGACCAGAGCCATTCACTACAACCACACGGTCGACTCCAGACCAGAGCCATTTACTACTACCACACGGTCGACTCCAGACCAGAGCCATTTACTACTACCACACGGTCGACTCCAGACCAGAGCCATTTACTACTACCACACGGTCGACTCCAGACCAGAGCCATTCACTACTACCACCACACGGTCGACTCCAGACCAGAGCCATTCACTACCACCACACGGTCGACTCCAGACCAGAGCCATTTACTACTACCACATGGTCGACTCCAGACCAGAGGTTAACCCTACACACCATTTACTGTAATCTGTGGATGATCGACAGTAAAACCAGATAATCTCATTACTGTAAACAAAGCCCATGATAGTGTGCATTCCAACACAGTGTACTGCGGTTGATCTTTAGCTTCGAACAGAGGAGATTCAACTGATGGGTGGTGAGATTTGCAGTGTAGTATGATGGTGTCTCAGGTCTAAAGAGGTTGGCCAATATGGATGGATATGTTGTGGAGGTGGGCAGAATGATTGGATAACCAGTTAACTAAATGTAATGATACTTCCTATGAGCAGCATACACATTTAGACACCTTTTAACTTAAAAGCATGTGTGCTGATGGTACTGAAGTACCACCTTGGCCAATACATGACCTGTCTGAGTGATTAACCCTCCGAGCTGAACTCTTCCACTGTTCGTCTAATAGGATCTGGATCTAACAATACATTTTATTTGCTCCTTTCAAGACTACCAAGGACTGTTAAAGAGTAAGAAATAGAATACAATAGTAAATAAACATGCCATTACAAAGAGGACATTAGAAAAAAGGAGCATGACTGGCACAACAATACCGGGGGAAATTAACAACAAGCTAATCAAAAACGCTGTTAAAATTGAAAGGCTAACTTGAACAACGTCCGCATCCCCTACACAACAAAAGATAAGACTATAGAGCAAGACCAAGGTTAAAATAAGAACATGTAATTAAAGTGTTACCTCTAGGCTGAACTCTTCCACTGTTCGCCTGAGTGGATCCACCATCTGCCAGTAGGTTAACAGACACAGATCGATTAGCAGCATTCCCCCGACAATTATCCATAGGTCATCCTTATTAATCTGAAGAAAGAACAGAGGGGGAGGATGAGTATTAAATACTACACAGGAGAGATGGCGATTAAGAGGCCTGTACTTTTCTGAGTTTCTTTAACTTGATCTTTTGAACTTTGAGTTTACCTTTTCAATGATCTCCTTATTTTTGACAATTGTCCAGACCCTCCAAGTTTTTGCAAACAATGTCCCAAAAGTTGTGGTGTATCCTACAGAAAGAATCCATGTGCGAATCTGTGACAAGAGGAAACACAGTGAAACAATGTGCATCCCTTGAAACAAGGGGTTCCCTCATCACAAAAATGTTTAGATGTTTAAGCTCATGTGTACTGACAGGGCAAAGCGTAACAAACACTTTGTCAGTCACAAGGGATCCATCCAGCCCATAGAGGAAGACGGAGGTACAGGCCAGCACTGTACCCAGGATAATGAGGTAGTTCATGGACGGACTGGACTTCTTCATGACCCTATGGGAAAAACAAAATATTGAGATCTTTTAACGGGCAGCCTTGTCTGAGCAGAGCATGTGAGTAAGAAAACTGGATAACAACGAAAGAGAACAACCTTGTGTTTCGATGAAAGCTACCTCAAAAAGTATCTAGTTCAATTACAAGCCAATACACGATGCTTGGAATAATGATCATACCAATGGTTGTGATGCTTGATGTGGAAGAAGAGGAAGGAGAGTGCCATGAGCATGGCCAGGCCAGTGGTGGATAACAAGATGATGTAGAGGGGAACACTGACATCCCACCGCTGGGACTGTGTCCGGTCTTTAGGCGGCTCCATGCCTATGAAAGGCACAAAAATGTTTTTTGTTGTTGAAAATGTCCTTTTTTTATGCTTGAGGTGTCATCAACTTTCTTAATGCCTTGTCCTAATAGTGTGGCCACCTACCTTGAAACTTGATTAAGTGGTTGATGAGTTCTAATTCTTCAGCATTATACTGGCCTATCTTAACCTCCCGGTCCTCTGTGGAAACACAAGCAGTTGATAAATATTTCACAAAGAATGTTCTCTAAATTCATGGAAATACACATCTGTAATGTTTACCTTGAAATTGGCTTAATTTAATAGTTCCCATGCGTTTACCATTTCTGAACAGAACTTGACCCTAAAAAAGAAACTCAATTTGACAACAAGATTTGTAAAGCACATCTTATCTTTAGTCTTCTGGAGCAATGATCTATCTAAAATGGAATGTTAACACAACAGTCATGCTAACTTACAGTTACACCCTCAAAGCAAATCTCCTTCATGGAATCCAGGACCATTTGTCCAATCTCCTTGTAGCTGACTGTGAAGTTCCGGTGGATGTCATATCTCTCTCTGTGTCTTACAGACTCAATGACCCTGGTCAATGCTTTCACCATCACCCAAACTCCATCATAGGCAAACCCATGGAACTTGCTGGCAACCAACCCTCTCTGCAGCAGCTCTCTGTTGTAAGTCTCGTCATACTCTTGTGGGGTCTAAACAGAAACACAAAGGTGCTTGTTTAACTTCTCTTAATGCTCTTGCATTACTTTTGCTACACTGCAAATACACCGTTTAATGTTTTCAACATTACGTCCAAATGTTTTGTTATAAACACAAGTTATCCATTGGAGAGAGCATGGTACAGTATCGACAGAATATGTTGTCCCTTGCTGAAAACCTCAGTACCTACCCTTCCTGAGATGCCTTTTATCTGTCTGTTACTGAGGTGTGTGAAGTCCACAGTGATGTAGCCTTCCATTGCGGTCAGCAGGTTGTTTGAAGCACAGTGGGAGGAGTTGGCCTCCTCCCACCAGCTCCCCTGGTAACCGCCAGGGAGGATCCACTGATACCTCCCACCAAACATGTTCAGGCTGTAAGCCTAGAAGGTTATATGGTAATTACAAAGACAAATGGTTATCATACAGATCATTCAAAAGTAATTGTATGATGAATGCGCTGTTAAACTGCTATTAATCTTTGTCTCAAACAAGTGCTAATCATTAATGATGGCATTGTGTTGCATCGCATCACATTTTAATGTTGGTTTTCTGGTTATGTACTCACACAGCAAAACACTTTGGAGGCTGAATTCTCGTCAAACAACCCAATAATGATCCTTACATCCATATCCTGTCGAAAGGGACATGATACAAAACAAAGAAGAGGCAGAAGCTACAGATTGACACGTTGAGGATGCATCTGCAATTTTCTGAAATGATGCAATTCAGTGCCAAATTCTAACTTTGTAAGTAAAGATGATTTGGGCATATTACTCACCTTCAATATCTTTACATTGACACATGGGTCAGTGGACAGGCTTTCAGTTACAGCAACCATAACATCAGCCTTGCTCAGTTGTTTAGCCAGATCACTCCTTATCTTTCAAGGACAGGACAATATAGACTTTAGAATTCATACAATAAGACAGCATTGTTGTCAGCAGTCTTAATCGATAGGCTAATGCCTGATACCCTTGTATCCCTACTTGTAAATGGCGATAACAGCTACATTGAACACCAAACAGGCATGTGACTGAAAGCGTTACCAAGGTCAGTGGTACCTCTGAGATCCTCTGTACATCCTGGGTCAGCATCCCTACACGTCTCCACCTGTAGTTCTGTAGGATCTTCACAACAGCCTGATTGACTGTGTTGTCTGAGGTGACCATTCGGAAGAAGTTGGGATATTTTTTCTCATCACCTGAAACAGGCGTTGTTGCAGCGAAAGACAGCTGGAATATTGAATGTGCAATAATGTTAGGCTTGAAGAGCACTATATCATTATTTGAAGTACCAGGTTGCTTACAATACAGTGTGATGTAAAATGGTTGCTTGGTGCCTACAATACAGTGTGATGTAAAATGGATGCTTGGCGCCTACAATACAATGTGATGTAAAATGGTTGCTCAGTGCCTAAAATACAGTGTGATGTAAAATGGTTGCTTGGTGCGATGTAAAATGGTTGCTCAGTGCTTACAATACAGTGTGATGTAAAATGGTTGCTTGGTGCCTACAATACAGTGTGATGTAAAATGGTTGCTTGGTGCGATGTAAAATGGTTGCTCAGTGCCTACAATACAGTGTGATGTAAAATGGTTGCTTGGTGCCTACAATACAGTGTGATGTAAAATGGTTGCTTGGTGCCTACAATACAGTGTGATGTAAAATGGTTGCTTGGTGCCTACAATACAGTGTGATGTAAAATGGTTGCTTGGTGCCTACAATACAGTGTGATGTAAAATGGTTGCTTGGTGCCTACAATACAGTGTGATGTAAAATGGTTGCTTGGTGCCTACAATACAGTGTGATGTAAAATGGTTGCTCAGTGCCTACAATACAGTGTGATGTAAAACGGTTGCTTGGTGCCTATTTTTTCTCATCATCTGAAACAGGCGTTGTTGCAGCGAAAGACAGCTGGAATATTGAATGTGCAATAATGTTAGGCTTGAAGAGCACTATATCATTATTTGAAGTACCAGCAATTGTGTGATTTGCATGTATGTCACCTATTAAATAACATGCTCTATTGTGATAAACAATACAGTGTGATGTAAAACGGTTGCTTGGTGCCTACAATACAGTGTGATGTAAAACGGTTGCTCGGTGCCTACAATACAGTGTGATGTAAAATGGTTGCTTGGTGCCTACAATACAGTGTGATGTAAAATGGTTGCTTGGTGCCTACAATACAGTGTGATGTAAAATGGTTGCTTGGTGCCTACAATACAGTGTGATGTAAAACGGTTGCTCGGTGCCTACAATACAGTGTGATGTAAAACGGTTGCTCGGTGCCTACAATACAGTGTGATGTAAAACGGTTGCTCGGTGCCTACAATACAGTGTGATGTAAAACAGTTGCTTGGTGCGATGTAAAATGGTTGCTTGGTGCTTACAATACAGTGTGATGTAAAACGGTTGCTCGGTGCCTACAATACAGTGTGATGTAAAACGGTTGCTCAGTGCCTACAATACAGTGTGATGTAAAACAGTTGCTTGGTGCGATGTAAAACGGTTGCTCAGTGCCTACAATACAATGTGATGTAAAATGGTTGCTCAGTGCCTAAAATACAGTGTGATGTAAAATGGTTGCTTGGTGCGATGTAAAATGGTTGCTCAGTGCTTACAATACAGTGTGATGTAAAATGGTTGCTTGGTGCCTACAATACAGTGTGATGTAAAATGGTTGCTCAGTGCCTACAATACAATGTGATGTAAAACGGTTGCTCAGTGCCTAAAATACAGTGTGATGTAAAATGGTTGCTTGGTGCGATGTAAAATGGTTGCTCAGTGCTTACAATACAGTGTGATGTAAAATGGTTGCTTGGTGCCTACAATACAGTGTGATGTAAAATGGTTGCTTGGTGCCTACAATACAGTGTGATGTAAAATGGTTGCTTGGTGCGATGTAAAATGGTTGCTCAGTGCCTACAATACAGTGTGATGTAAAATGGTTGCTTGGTGCCTACAATACAGTGTGATGTAAAATGGTTGCTTGGTGCCTACAATACAGTGTGATGTAAAATGGTTGCTTAGTGCCTACAATACAGTGATGTAAAACGGTTGCTCGGGGCCTACAATACAGTGATGTAAAACGGTTGCTCGGTGCCTACAATACAGTGCGATGTAAAATGGTTGCTCGGTGCCTACAATACAGTGTGATGTAAAACGGTTGCTCGGTGCCTACAATACAGTGTGATGTAAAATGGTTGCTCGGTGCCTACAATACAGTGTGATGTAAAACGGTTGCTCGGTGCCTACAATACAGTGTGATGTTGTTACGTTCCCCAGTTTCTGTGTTCTGTTTTGTATTTGAGTGTGTGTTTCAGGAGATGGCTTCCTGAAGTACTCCCCAACCAGCTGATTGGTCAACCCCAGGCTAATTGGTGATTGGAGCTGACCCCGCCCCCTCGTCAAGAAGCAGCTGACACTAATCACCATTGCCACCTGAAGATAAAAGCCAGTGTTCTGCCCAGGAGAAGAGGAGTAGAGGAGAGAGAGGAGATGAGATAAGGAGTAGAGATTTGGAGATTGAGAGAGAGAAAAATTAGATTGTGATATAGTGTGGGTTGTGTATCAGAAAGTGTGGTATGTACTGTTGTTGTTGGTAGCAGTTTTTCTATGTCCTGTGTTTGTGAGTGTTTGTGAAATCATTAATAATTACTCTGTTTCGTTTGTTCCCAAGGGGGGAAGGAGAAGGCACTTTGGGAGTGCTTAGGCAAGAGGCCCGCGGGCATACATATACCCGTAGTATATTTACTGTCTAGGCACACTAGGTAAGACCTGGGCGGACCACCCCCTGTATTTTGGTTAGGGCACCAGACGGTGCTAAGTTAGGTAAGTTAAGTGGGTAGGCAGGTTAGATAGGAGAGGGGGAACTTTGATATTTACTTTCTTTGCTTTGGTTCCGTCCAGCCCCTTTTCCCCATATTACCGTGTAAGAAAATAAATTCTAGTAAACGGTAAATTCTGCTTTTGTGTCATCCTTACTCGCACCTACAGTCCATACCTCTTGCACTTCAGAGAGTTGAGTTGTAGCAGGGAGTTGCGTTCCCTCTTCTCAGAGGCGTGCGTAACAAAATGGGGGCTCATCCGGGATTAACGTTTTACTAACGTTTTACTCCTGTGAAAACTAAGGAAGGGGACTGCGAAATGCGTTCCCTCTTCTCAGAGGCGTGCGTAACATAATGGGGGCTCATCCGGGATCCCAGTAAACCCACCGGACCCTGCTGCACTGAGCTCTCTGTGGTTAGTGATTGAGGTGTGATGATAGGTTGTGAGTTTGGATGACTTGTTTAGTTTGTGTTTTCAGTAGATTGTTGTGTACAAGATGGCTGCCTCAGCCATCTCCAAGTTCATTGAAGCGCCCTCTATTGATTGTTTGGTGAGGTTTCGAAAAGTAGACCTTATAGCTATAGCTGACCATTATGGATTTGTTATCCCTGAGAAAGCCCTAAAGGCTGAGCTTTTGGTGCTAGTCAGGGAGGGTTTAGTGAGAGAAAGAATTCTCTTATCGCAAGGAGAGGAGATGGGTAGACCTTCTGATGCCAAGTCGGAGGACAGGGCGGAGGAAGGGGTTGCTCGTACCCCCTTTACATTGCCTCGATTCGATCCTTTATCTTCTGCTTCAGGTCGTTCAGACGGGACCGCTAGGCTAAAGGTGAGGCTGGCCCGGTTAGAAATGGAGCAAAAAGATAAAGAGAGACAGATGCATTTTGATCTTGAAATTAGGAAAATAGAAGCCGACAAGGAGGTGAGGATCCGACAACTGGAGCTAGATGCTGGCTCCGGTACGACTCCAAAAGCTGCTCATCATCAAGCCCACTTTGATGTAAGTAAAAATATAGCTTTAGTCCCTCCATTCCGAGAGTCGGAAGTTGATTCCTATTTCTCTGCGTTTGAGCGTGTGGCCGCTGCGCTACATTGGCCACTCGAGGTTTGGCCGCTCCTGTTACAATGTAAATTGTCTGGGAAAGCCCAGGAAGTAGTAGCTGCTCTCTCGCTGGAAGACAGTTTACACTACGAAACAGTTAAAACTACCGTGTTGCGGGCTTATGAGTTGGTGCCTGAAGCTTATAGACAGCGCTTCAGGAACCACAAGAAACCCTCTCACTGTACTTTTGTTGAGTTTGCTAGGGACAAAGAGTCTCTGTTTAATCGATGGTGTTCAGCCAGCAAAGCTAACACCTTTTCTGATATTCGGGAGTTGATGCTGTTGGAGGATTTTAAAAGCAACCTCCCTGATAGAATTGTAGTTCATTTAAATGAACAGAAAGTGGTGACATTGGCCCAGGCAGCAGTGTTGGCAGATGAGTATGCTTTGACACACAAGACTGTCTTTGGTGCACCTCGTTTTGAAGGTAGACTGATTACGTCATCAGTGCCTCGTTCAGGTCGCTTTTCCTCTGACAAGCCTTTTCAAGAAATCCGTGAATGTTTTTACTGTCACCAAAAGGGTCACGTGATTGCGGACTGCCCAGTTTTGAAAAATAAACCGAAACAGTCCCAGTCACCGTCCCCAAAAAGGAAAAGTTTGGGTTTAGTCAAGTCTTTGGCTCGTCCGTTGGTCCGAGGTATTGGTTCAGCATTTGAGAAACCGGATCCTGTTTATGCTCCGTTTATCTCTACCGGTTGTGTTTCCTTAACTGGAGAACAAGCTGATCAAAAGCCAATTAAAATCTTACGAGACACTGGGGCGGCGCAGTCAGTAATCATTACTGATGCTTTTCCCTGGTCTCCTGAAACATATTGTGGCTCGCATGTCATATTACAAGGGATAGAGACAAAAACAGTACCTGTACCATTACACTGGGTCCACTTAGTGTCAGACTTGGTATCAGGACGTTTCCGTGTTGGTGTAGTGTCTACACTGCCAGTAAAAGGAGTCACATTGCTACTAGGGAATGATATTGCTGGTGGTAACGTTACTCCTGTGTTAGAGGTAGTAGAAATCCCAGAAATCAGAATTGCAGATGAGAAGTTGGTTCAAGCATTTCCACATGTTTTTCCTGCTTGTGTCTTAACGAGGGCACAATGTCGCAAGCTTGGAGATGTGGTGGATTTGGCTAGTTCCATTTTTGAGAATGTTGAAGTAGAAGACAATGCACCGAGTATTCCTTCTGCAAGTCCGACAGTTTTTACTCCTGTGAAAACTAAGGAAGGGGACTGCGAAATCGCGCCCCAATTACATGACATTCTTTTGTCTGTCACCCCTGAGAAGGTGATTGAATGTCAAAAAGGAGACACCAGTCTTCGCAAGTGTTTTGCTTCGGTAATTTCCATTGAGGAAGCTAAAACTAGAGAGACTGCCTACTTTATAGAAGCAGGAGTTTTGATGCGTAAATGGGCAGCTCATGACACCGTTAATGACTGGAGTGAAGTGTGTCAAGTGGTTGTTCCTACACCGTTCCGACAGCAGGTGCTGTCACTCGCCCATGACCAGGCGTGGTCTGGACATTTGGGGATCACAAAGACTTATAACCGGGTCCTTCGTCTTTTTTCTGGCCAGGTTTGAAGTCTGACGTGGTCCAATTTTGTAAAACATGTCACGTATGTCAACTCATTGGGAAAGCGAATCAAACAGTTCCTAGAGCACCGCTCTACCCGATTCCTGTGGTGGGGGAACCGTTTGAAAGAGTGATAGTTGATTGTGTAGGTCCATTGCCGAAAACCAGGTCAGGTAACCAGTTCCTACTAACAATAATGTACAGATAGCCTATATGAAGGGCTCAGCGAATGTGGTTGCTGACGCTCTATCACGGGTTTACTAACTGGGGAAGCGTTGGTTTTTGTTATTACAAACTGTATGTTTGCAATTTTTGTGGTGGGCGTGTTACGTTCCCCAGTTTCTGTGTTCTGTTTTGTATTTGAGTGTGTGTTTCAGGAGATGGCTTCCTGAAGTACTCCCCAACCAGCTGATTGGTCAACCCCAGGCTAATTGGTGATTGGAGCTGACCCCGCCCCCTCGTCAAGAAGCAGCTGACACTAATCACCATTGCCACCTGAAGATAAAAGCCAGTGTTCTGCCCAGGAGAAGAGGAGTAGAGGAGAGAGAGGAGATGAGATAAGGAGTAGAGATTTGGAGATTGAGAGAGAGAAAAATTAGATTGTGATATAGTGTGGGTTGTGTATCAGAAAGTGTGGTATGTACTGTTGTTGTTGGTAGCAGTTTTTCTATGTCCTGTGTTTGTGAGTGTTTGTGAAATCATTAATAATTACTCTGTTTCGTTTGTTCCCAAGGGGGGAAGGAGAAGGCACTTTGGGAGTGCTTAGGCAAGAGGCCCGCGGGCATACATATACCCGTAGTATATTTACTGTCTAGGCACACTAGGTAAGACCTGGGCGGACCACCCCCTGTATTTTGGTTAGGGCACCAGACGGTGCTAAGTTAGGTAAGTTAAGTGGGTAGGCAGGTTAGATAGGAGAGGGGGAACTTTGATATTTACTTTCTTTGCTTTGGTTCCGTCCAGCCCCTTTTCCCCATATTACCGTGTAAGAAAATAAATTCTAGTAAACGGTAAATTCTGCTTTTGTGTCATCCTTACTCGCACCTACAGTCCATACCTCTTGCACTTCAGAGAGTTGAGTTGTAGCAGGGAGTTGCGTTCCCTCTTCTCAGAGGCGTGCGTAACAGATGTAAAATGGTTGCTCGGTGCCTACAATACAGTGTGATGTAAAATGGTTGCTCAGTGCCTACAATACAGTGTGATGTAAAATGGTTGCTCAGTGCCTACAATACAGTGTGATGTAAAATGGTTGCTCAGTGCCTACAATACAGTGTGATGTAAAATGGTTGCTCAGTGCCTACAATACAGTGTGATGTAAAATGGTTGCTTGGTGCCTACAATACAGTGGATGTAAAACGGTTGCTCGGTGCCTACAATACAGTGTGATGTAAAATGGTTGCTCGGTGCCTACAATACAGTGCGATGTAAAATGGTTGCTCAGTGCCTACAATACAGTGTGATGTAAAATGGTTGCTTGGTGCCTACAATACAGTGTGATGTAAAATGGTTGCTTGGTGCCTACAATACAGTGTGATGTAAAATGGTTGCTTGGTGCCTACAATACAGTGTGATGTAAAATGGTTGCTTGGTGCCTACAATACAGTGTGATGTAAAATGGTTGCTTGGTGCCTACAATACAGTGTGATGTAAAATGGTTGCTTGGTGCCTACAATACAGTGTGATGTAAAATGGTTGCTTGGTGCCTACAATACAGTGTGATGTAAAATGGTTGCTTGGTGCCTACAATACAGTGTGATGTAAAATGGTTGCTTGGTGCCTACAATACAGTGTGATGTAAAATGGTTGCTCAGTGCCTACAATACAGTGTGATGTAAAACGGTTGCTTGGTGCCTATTTTTTCTCATCATCTGAAACAGGCGTTGTTGCAGCGAAAGACAGCTAGAATATTGAATGTGCAATAATGTTAGGCTTGAAGAGCACTATATCATTATTTGAAGTACCAGCAATTGTGTGATTTGCATGTATGTCACCTATTAAATAACATGCTCTATTGTGATAAACAATACAGTGTGATGTAAAACGGTTGCTCGGTGCCTACAATACAGTGTGATGTAAAACGGTTGCTCGGTGCCTACAATACAGTGTGATGTAAAACGGTTGCTCGGTGCCTACAATACAGTGTGATGTAAAACGGTTGCTCAGTGCCTACAATACAGTGTGATGTAAAACAGTTGCTTGGTGCAATGTAAAATGGTTGCTTGGTGCTTACAATACAGTGTGATGTAAAACGGTTGCTCAGTGCCTACAATACAATGTGATGTAAAATGGTTGCTCAGTGCCTAAAATACAGTGTGATGTAAAATGGTTGCTTGGTGCGATGTAAAATGGTTGCTCAGTGCTTACAATACAGTGTGATGTAAAATGGTTGCTTGGTGCCTACAATACAGTGTGATGTAAAATGGTTGCTCAGTGCCTACAATACAATGTGATGTAAAACGGTTGCTCAGTGCCTAAAATACAGTGTGATGTAAAATGGTTGCTTGGTGCGATGTAAAATGGTTGCTCAGTGCTTACAATACAGTGTGATGTAAAATGGTTGCTTGGTGCCTACAATACAGTGTGATGTAAAATGGTTGCTTGGTGCCTACAATACAGTGTGATGTAAAATGGTTGCTTGGTGCGATGTAAAATGGTTGCTCAGTGCCTACAATACAGTGTGATGTAAAATGGTTGCTTGGTGCCTACAATACAGTGTGATGTAAAATGGTTGCTTGGTGCCTACAATACAGTGTGATGTAAAATGGTTGCTTAGTGCCTACAATACAGTGATGTAAAACGGTTGCTCGGGGCCTACAATACAGTGATGTAAAACGGTTGCTCGGTGCCTACAATACAGTGCGATGTAAAATGGTTGCTCGGTGCCTACAATACAGTGTGATGTAAAACGGTTGCTCGGTGCCTACAATACAGTGTGATGTAAAATGGTTGCTCGGTGCCTACAATACAGTGTGATGTAAAATGGTTGCTCAGTGCCTACAATACAGTGTGATGTAAAATGGTTGCTTGGTGCCTACAATACAGTGTGATGTAAAATGGTTGCTTAGTGCCTACAATACAGTGATGTAAAACGGTTGCTCGGGGGCTACAATACAGTGATGTAAAACGGTTGCTCGGGGCCTACAATACAGTGCGATGTAAAATGGTTGCTCGGTGCCTACAATACAGTGTGATGTAAAACGGTTGCTCGGTGCCTACAATACAGTGTGATGTAAAATGGTTGCTCGGTGCCTACAATACAGTGTGATGTAAAATGGTTGCTCAGTGCCTACAATACAGTGTGATGTAAAATGGTTGCTCAGTGCCTACAATACAGTGTGATGTAAAATGGTTGCTCAGTGCCTACAATACAGTGTGATGTAAAATGGTTGCTCAGTGCCTACAATACAGTGTGATGTAAAATGGTTGCTTGGTGCCTACAATACAGTGGATGTAAAACGGTTGCTCGGTGCCTACAATACAGTGTGATGTAAAATGGTTGCTCGGTGCCTACAATACAGTGTGATGTAAAACGGTTGCTTGGTGCGATGTAAAATGGTTGCTCAGTGCCTGCAATACAATGTGATGTAAAATGGTTGCTCAGTGCCTACAATACAGTGTGGTGTAAAATGGTTGCTTGGTGCGATGTAAAATGGTTGCTCAGTGCCTACAATACAGTGTGGTGTAAAATGGTTGCTTGGTGCGATGTAAAATGGTTGCTCAGTGCCTACAATACAGTGTGATGTAAAATGGTTGCTCAGTGCCTAAAATACAGTGTGATGTAAAATGGTTGCTTGGTGCGATGTAAAATGGTTGCTCAGTGCTTACAATACAGTGTGATGTAAAATGGTTGCTTGGTGCCTACAATACAGTGTGATGTAAAATGGTTGCTTGGTGCGATGTAAAATGGTTGCTCAGTTCCTACAATACAGTGATCTAAAATGGTTGCTTGGTGCCTACAATACAGTGTGATGTAAAACGTTTGCTCGGTGCCTACAATACAGTGTGATGTAAAACGGTTGCTCGGTGCCTACAATACAGTGTGATGTAAAATGGTTGCTCAGTGCCTACAATACAGTGTGATGTAAAATGGTTGCTTGGTGCCTACAATACAGTGTGATGTAAAACGGTTGCTCGGTGCCTACAATACAGTGTGATGTAAAATGGTTGCTTGGTGCCTACAATACAGTGTGATGTAAAACGGTTGCTTGGTGCCTACAATACAGTGTGATGTAAAACGGTTGCTCGGTGCCTACAATACAGTGTGATGTAAAACGGTTGCTCGGTGCCTACAATACAGTGTGATGTAAAACGGTTGCTCAGTGCCTACAATACAGTGCGATGTAAAATGGTTGCTTGGTGCCTACAATACAGTGCGATATAAAATGGTTGCTTGGTGCCTACAGTACAGTGTGATGTAAAATGGTTGCTTGGTGCCTACAATACAGTGTGGTGTAAAATGGTTGCTTGGTGCGATGTAAAATGGCTGCTTGGTGCCTACAATACAGTGCGATGTATAATGGTTGCTTGGTGCCTACAGTACAGTGTGATGTAAAATGGTTGCTTGGTGCCTACAATACAGTGTGGTGTAAAATGGTTGCTTGGTGCGATGTAAAATGGCTGCTTGGTGCCTACAATACAGTGCGATGTATAATGGTTGCTTGGTGCCTACAATACAGTGTGATGTAAAATGGTTGCTTGGTGCCTACAATACAGTGTGATGTAAAATGGTTGCTTGGTGCCTACAATACAGTGTGATATAAAATGGTTGCTCAGTGCCTACAATACAATGTGATGTAAAATGGTTCCTCAGTGCCTAAAATACAGTGTGATGTAAAATGGTTGCTTGGTGCCTACAATACAGTGTGATGTAAAACGGTTGCTCGGTGCCTACAATACAGTGTGATGTAAAACGGTTGCTTGGTGCGATGTAAAATGGTTGCTCAGTGCCTACAATACAGTGTGGTGTAAAATGGTTGCTTGGTGCGATGTAAAATGGTTGCTCAGTGCCTACAATATAGTGTGGTGTAAAATGGTTGCTTGGTGCGATGTAAAATGGTTGCTCAGTGCCTACAATACAGTGTGATGTAAAATGGTTGCTCAGTGCCTACAATACAGTGTGATGTAAAATGGTTGCTTGGTGCCTACAATACAGTGTGATGTAAAATGGTTGCTTGGTGCCTACAATACAGTGCGATGTAAAATGGTTGCTTGGTGCCTACAATACAGTGTGATGTAAAACGGTTGCTCGGTGCCTACAATACAGTGTGATGTAAAATGGTTGCTCAGTGCCTACAATACAGTGCGATGTAAAATGGTTGCTTGGTGCCTACAATACAGTGTGATGTAAAATGGTTGCTTGGTGCCTACAGTACAGTGCGATGTAAAATGGTTGCTTGGTGCCTACAATACAGTGCGATGTAAAATGGTTGCTTGGTGCCTACAGTACAGTGTGATGTAAAATGGTTGCTTGGTGCCTACAATACAGTGTGGTGTAAAATGGTTGCTTGGTGCGATGTAAAATGGTTGCTTGGTGCCTACAATACAGTGCGATGTAAAATGGTTGCTCAGTGCCTACAATACAGTGTGATGTAAAATGGTTGCTTGGTGCCTACAATACAGTGCGATGTAAAATGGTTGCTTGGTGCCTACAATACAGTGTGATGTAAAATGGTTGCTTGGTGCCTACAATACAGTGTGATGTAAAATGGTTGCTTGGTGCCTACAATACAGTGTGATATAAAATGGTTGCTCAGTGCCTACAATTCAATGTGATGTAAAATGGTTGCTCAGTGCCTAAAATACAGTGTGATGTAAAATGGTTGCTTGGTGCGATGTAAAATGGTTGCTCAGTGCGATGTAAAATGGTTGCTCAGTGCTTACAATACAGTGTGATGTAAAATGGTTGCTTGGTGCCTACAATACAGTGTGATGTAAAATGGTTGCTTGGTGCCTACAATACAGTGTGATGTAAAATGGTTGCTTGGTGCGATGTAAAATGGTTGCTCAGTGCCTACAATACAGTGATCTAAAATGGTTGCTTGGTGCCTACAATACAGTGTGATGTAAAACGGTTGCTCGGTGCCTACAATACAGTGTGATGTAAAACGGTTGCTCGGTGCCTACAATACAGTGTGATGTAAAATGGTTGCTCAGTGCCTACAATACAGTGTGATGTAAAATGGTTGCTTGGTGCCTACAATACAGTGTGATGTAAAACGGTTGCTCGGTGCCTACAATACAGTGCGATGTATAATGGTTGCTTGGTGCCTACAATACAGTGTGATGTAAAACGGTTGCTTGGTGCCTACAATACAGTGTGATGTAAAATGGTTGCTCGGTGCCTACAATACAGTGTGATGTAAAATGGTTGCTTGGTGCCTACAATACAGTGTGATGTAAAACGGTTGCTCGGTGCCTACAATACAGTGTGATGTAAAACGGTTGCTCGGTGCCTACAATACAGTGTGATGTAAAATGGTTGCTCAGTGCCTACAATACAGTGTGATGTAAAATGGTTGCTTGGTGCCTACAATACAGTGTGATGTAAAACGGTTGCTCGGTGCCTACAATACAGTGCGATGTATAATGGTTGCTTGGTGCCTACAATACAGTGTGATGTAAAACGGTTGCTTGGTGCCTACAATACAGTGTGATGTAAAATGGTTGCTCGGTGCCTACAATACAGTGTGATGTAAAATGGTTGCTTGGTGCCTACAATACAGTGTGATGTAAAACGGTTGCTCGGTGCCTACAATACAGTGTGATGTAAAACGGTTGCTTGGTGCCTACAATACAGTGTGATGTAAAACGGTTGCTTGGTGCCTACAATACAGTGTGATGTAAAACGGTTGCTTGGTGCCTACAATACAGTGTGATGTAAAACGGTTGCTTGGTGCCTACAATACAGTGTGATGTAAAATGGTTGCTTGGTGCCTACAATACAGTGTGATGTAAAATGGTTGCTTGGTGCCTACAATACAGTGATGTAAAACGGTTGCTCGGTGCCTACAATACAGTGTGATGTAAAACGGTTGCTTGGTGCCTACAATACAGTGTGATGTAAAACGGTTGCTCGGTGCCTACAGTACAGTGTGATGTAAAACGGTTGCTCGGTGCCTACAATACAGTGTGATGTAAAATGGTTGCTCGGTGCCTACAATACAGTGTGATGTAAAACGGTTGCTCAGTGCCTACAATACAGTGCGATGTAAAATGGTTGCTTGGTGCCTACAATACAGTGCGATGTAAAATGGTTGCTTGGTGCCTACAGTACAGTGTGATGTAAAATGGTTGCTTGGTGCCTACAATACAGTGTGGTGTAAAATGGTTGCTTGGTGCCTACAATACAGTGTGATATAAAATGGTTGCTCAGTGCCTACAATTCAATGTGATGTAAAATGGTTGCTCAGTGCCTAAAATACAGTGTGATGTAAAATGGTTGCTTGGTGCGATGTAAAATGGTTGCTCGGTGCGATGTAAAATGGTTGCTCAGTGCTTACAATACAGTGTGATGTAAAATGGTTGCTTGGTGCCTACAATACAGTGTGATGTAAAATGGTTGCTTGGTGCCTACAATACAGTGTGATGTAAAATGGTTGCTTGGTGCGATGTAAAATGGTTGCTCAGTGCCTACAATACAGTGATCTAAAATGGTTGCTTGGTGCCTACAATACAGTGTGATGTAAAATGGTTGCTCAGTGCCTACAATACAGTGTGATGTAAAATGGTTGCTTGGTGCCTACAATACAGTGTGATGTAAAACGGTTGCTCGGTGCCTACAATACAGTGCGATGTATAATGGTTGCTTGGTGCCTACAATACAGTGTGATGTAAAATGGTTGCTTGGTGCCTACAATACAGTGTGATGTAAAATGGTTGCTTGGTGCCTACAATACAGTGTGATGTAAAATGGTTGCTTGGTGCCTACAATACAGTGTGATGTAAAACGGTTGCTCGGTGCCTACAATACAGTGTGATGTAAAACGGTTGCTTGGTGCCTACAATACAGTGTGATGTAAAACGGTTGCTCGGTGCCTACATACAGTGTGATGTAAAATGGTTGCGCGGTGCCTACAATACAGTGTGATGTAAAACGGTTGCTCAGTGCCTACAATACAGTGCGATGTAAAATGGTTGCTTGGTGCCTACAATACAGTGCGATGTAAAATGGTTGCTTGGTGCCTACAGTACAGTGTGATGTAAAAATGGTGCTTGGTGCCTACAATACAGTGGGTTAAAATGGTGTGGTGCGATGTAAAATGGCTGCTTGGTGCCTACAATACAGTGCGATGTAAATGTTGCTTGGTGCTACAATACAGTGTGATGTAAAATGGTGCTTGGTGCCTACAAACAGTGTGATGTAAAATGGTAATTGGTGCATACAATACAGTGTGATATAAAATGGTTGCTTCAGTGCCTACAATATAGTGATGTTAAAATGGTTTCAGTGCTAACAATACAGTGTGATGTAAAAATGGGTTGCTGGTGCCTACAATACAGTGTGATGTAAAAACGGTT